>NC_056746.1:1005412495-1005494995 GCF_019279795.1 Protopterus annectens | reverse complement strand
CACTTCTGGCTGACATCAAAGATTGACACAATACTAATTTCATGAACTTTAATCTTACTTTGACTTAGGAATGGGGTCCCATTCCCATCATGGTATTAGAAACCAAAAGACTTGAAGAAATTAAAATAAACAGAGCTATATACAGAATACATATATACTTATATATATATAAAAATGTATCTTTATTTCTTTAGCTAAACGTCTGTTACTTCTTTTGTTTCTTTACCTTCTACATCCTCCTTCCCTCAGGACACATCTGGAAATAACATGGAATTAGTTCACTCATGCCTTCCTGGTAAGATGTTAAACAAATAAATATTTTGTTGAATGAACAACATATCGGCTGGTAAGATATTTCCTGTTACCTCACATGACGTTTTACATATGTTGGAAGGATGTCATAAATTATGAGGTCTGTTTTGTAACTGAATTACGTGCACCAGTAGTTAATAGCTGTTTCATTATTTATATATTTTCTAGTATATACATGCATCAATAAAAAGAGGAAACATTAACAGAAGTATTTTATAAGACAATATAAACTAAAATGAAAGTTAAGAAATCATCTCTACAGACATACTGATAAAATTGCACTACACTCACAGATATTTAACAACAATGAATTAACAAACATTGATCTGCTTTGTAGTGTAAAAGATATCGCCTATTATTCTAGGTGTCTATTTTTCTATCCTTCTCCATGCACCATTTATCTAGGAAAGGAATTTTTTCCAACCACATTAAAGGTGATAATTACAACCATGCCCTGATGATTTTTCCCCCAGGATAACATTCTATGTCATTAGCATGATCAATTATCACTTGTTACCAAACAAGTTTGAGGAAGTATGCCTAAAGGAGAGATCGTTTAATCACTGAGAAATTTTACAGCAAAGCACATGTATCCTTTCATCTCCACCAAGTTCTGGATTTTAAAATCTTAGTTTGACAGTAAATGACTAACCGTATGCCCACTAACAAAATGACTAATCATACTGAAAAGAAGCAACAAAAGTAACACCTCATATGAAAAGAAAAACTTCCAGGCTGCAAGCTTCATTCAAGGATATCTGTGTAGAGATTATTATTTTTTTTAATTATGTTTTTTTTGTGTTAAGCAAGAAGAATTTGAATTTGGCTTTTTAGTGAGAACCCTCCGTATCTGCCAGGATGAGACTTTGTCTCGTGATCTTTTCACTTTTAATACACAAGGTCAAGGCTTCTGCATCTCCGGGAAGAGTAAATTTTCCTGCTACCCAATATTCTACTTCAGCAAAACTCACATTCTCATACAGGTAGTCATCACTTTACCTGAGAACATATGTGTGCATGTGTTGTGTGGGGGGATGATATGAAGTACATACATGAAGGTGCGCCTGCACATAAACACATGCATGCACAGACGTAAATGCATAAAGCTTTGAATACACACACACACACACACACACACACACACACACACACACACACACACACACACACACACACACACACACAGTGTTACAGGTAATCAAAGTTCCCATGCAAACTACCCCATAATCTAGAAGCACAAATAATAAAAGAAGCAAAGCAAGACACAAGTGGTACCACTCCTTCGGCACTCATTTCTTTTTTATATATGCTTGAAATGAAACAACAACATACTATTACCAAGTAAAGATGCACTTCTAAAAACAGCCCACAATGTCTCTATAGCTTCTACACTTCATCTCACAACATGCAGTGAATATTTCAACATAGACACAAATATGCCATTTACTTCTGATTCTGTCCAGCTTTACAGTACTAGTAATTATGGGTCCATTTGACAAAGATGAAATAGTGAGTGTATGTTGTGGAATGGAAAGTGCATACGCACAATTTGGGTCTTGTGATTAGGGAAAAAGAGGCCTACTTATATGCTCTGAACCAATTAATGCTATTGCAGTTCATAAAATTGTTAGCACAGAAAGTCTTCTGTCTGAAAAAAATGTTTATTGTTAATTTCTTTCTATTGCTTCTGTATAATTTTCTGCAGAATCTTACACCATTCTCTGTAGGTTGCACAATGATTGCAATTCTATGATAGCAACACAAGTCTTGTACTGTTGCAACTTTCCTTCTGAAACATCATGTTTCTGCACAACAAAGTTCCAATTGCTCATCAGTAAATGTTGTTAGTGCTGCTTGGCAAATTTCTCTACTTTAATCTTCTCACCCATATCTTTTAATTTTCTTCTGTACACTGCATACAAAGTATACTCCAATAAAACATAAGATCTGTTACTCAAAAGTTATGATGCAGTAAAGGAACATTCCACTTTTGCATCATTACTTCATACAAACTGTAGACAAATGGGATCTGCACACCATGAGCTATATTAATGAAGTACAATGCAGGAATCATTGTGAAAGTGAAGTGCCGAATGCCTTCATATGTAGCGTGGGAAATAGAGTAGCACAGAGGCAAAGGGAGTGGTACAAGGAACCAATCAGCCTAGTCAGTATGGGGCAATACATCTCAATCAATATGGAAGTAGAGCAGCACAATCAGTATGGAGTTGATATGAGAAATATGCGAGCACAGCTAATACGGGGAGGGGGGGGGTTACACAAGAAACAAACGAACACAGTCAGTGAGAGAGTGGTATAGGACAACCAGTATTGGTGTGTTATAAGGAATAAATCAACACAGTCTGTGAGAGGGTGGTACAGTCCAACTAGTATTGGTGTGATATAAGGAATAAATCAGCACAGTCTGTGAGAGGGTGGTACAGTCCAACTAGTATTGGTGTGGTATAAGGAATACATCAACACAGTCAGTGAGAGGGTGGTACAATACAATAATCACTACTAGTGTGATACAAGGAATAAATAAGCACAGACTGCACAGTCAGTGAGAAGGTGGTATAGTGGTATAGTACAATCAGTATTATTGTGATAATAAATCAGTGCAGTCAGTGAAAAGGTTGTATAATACAACCTGTATTGGGGTGATACAAGGAATAAATCAGCCTAGTCAGTGATAGGGTGGTATAGTACAATCAGTATTACTGTGATATAAGGAATAAATCAGCAAAGTCAGTGAAGGGGAAATAAAATTAATATGTCAGTATAATCAATGTAAAGATGGTACAATTGGGGGCACAATAAATAAATCAACACAATCATTGATAATGTAGTATAGTATAATCAGTACTGGGGTGATACAAGGAATAACTCAATGCAGTCAGTAAGATGGTGTTATAGAACAATTAAAGTGGTAAAAGGAATAAATCAGCATAGTAAATAAAGGGGAAGTAAAAGGAATAAATCAATACAATCGGTATGGGAGTGTCAACTCACAGTTATGATTTGAGGGTACACAGAAAAAATCAGCACAGTCAGTGTGGAAGTAATACAAGGAGTAAATCAGCAGAATCAATGTGAGAGGTGGTACAAGAAATAAATCAGGGCAGTCAGTATACCACTATCCACAATTTTACAGAACATCCCTGATTTTGCCTCATATTTTGTACTTCCCTTCATAAAACATTTGGTTTTCTGATAAATCACATTGGATTACAGTCAGCCACTAATGCCAGTCTTAGACTGTCATACTTCTTACTGATCAGAAAATGCACATCAATTCAATTGTTCTATTAACTTATTTAAGTGAATTAAAGTAATATTTAAAAATTGTCCCTGATTTTGTGTTTGTGTCCCCCTTTATTTTTGGCTTGATCCAAAATTCTTAAACAAAGAAGTTGAAAAGTAATGCAGTTAGTGCTATGATGATACATGGAACAAGTCAGTATGGCAGTTGTACAATGAACAAATCAGTGCAGTCAGTGTGGTGGTTGTACAAGGAATAAATCAGTGCAGTCAGTGTGGCAGTTGTAAAAGGAACAAATATTTGCAGTCAGTGTGGCAGCTGTACAAGGAATAAATCAGTGCAGCCAGTGTGGTGGCTGTGCAAGGAATAAATCAGTGCAGTCAGTGTGGTGGCTGTACAAGGAATAAATCAGTACAGTCAGTGTGGTGGCTGTACAAGGAATAAATCAGTGCAGTCAGTGTGGCGGTTGTACAAGGAACAAATCAGTGCAGTCAGTGTAGTGGTTGTACAAGGAACAAATCAGTGCAGTCAGTGTGGCAGTTGTACAAGAAATAAATCAGTGCAGTCAGTGTGGTGGTTGTACAAGGCATAAATCAGTGCATTCAGTGTGGTGGTTGTACAAGGAATAAATCAGTGCAGTCAGTGTGGTAGTTGTAAAAGGAACAAATCAGTGCAGTCAGTATGGTGGTTGTACAAAGAATAAATCAGTGCAGTCAGTGTGGCTACTGTACAAGAAATAAATCAGTGCAGTCAGTGTGGCGGTTGTACAAGGAAAAAATCAGTATAGTCAGTTTGGTGGTTGTACAAGGAATAAATCAGTGCAGTCAGTGTGTTGGTTGTACAAGGAATAAATCAGTGCAGTCAGTGTGGCGGTTGTAAAAGGAACAAATCAGTGCAGTCAGTATGGTGGTTGTACAAGGAATAAATCAGTGCAGTCAGTGTGGCAGCTGTACAAGGAATAAATCAGTGCAGTCAGTTTGGTGGTTGTACAAGGAATAAATCAGTGCAGTCAGTGTGGTGGTTGTACAAGGAATAAATCAGTGCAGTCGGTGTGGCGGTTGTACAAGGAACAAATCAGCGCAGTCAGTGTGGCAGCTGTACAAGGAATAAATCAGTGCAGTCAGTTTGGTGGTTGTACAAGGAATAAATCAGTGCAGTCAGTGTGATGGTTGTACAAAGAATAAATAAGTGCAGTCAGTGTGGTGGTTGTATAAGGAATAAATCAGTGCAGTCAGTGTGGTGGTTGTACAAGGAATAAATCAGTGCATTCAGTGTGGTGGTTGTAAAAGGAACAAATCAGTGCAGTCAGTGTGGTGGTTGTACAAGGAATAAATCAGTGCATTCAGTGTGGTGGTTGTACAAGGAATAAATTAGTGCAGTCAGTGTGGTGGTTGTAAAAGGAACAAATCAGTGCAGTCAGTATGGCGGTTGTACAAATAATAAATCAGTGCAGTCAGTGTGGCAGCTGTACAAGAAATAAATCAGTGCAGTCAGTGTGGTGGTTGTACAAGGAACAGATCAGTGCAGTCAGTGTGGCAGTTGTACAAGAAATAAATCAGTGCAGTCAGTGTGGTGGTTGTACAAGGAATAAATCAGTACAGTCAGTGTGGTGGTTGTACATGGAATAAATCAGTGCAGTCGGTGTGGTGGTTGTACAAGGAATAAATCAGTGCAGTCAGTGTGGCGGTTGTAAAAGGAACATGTCAGTGCAGTCAGTGTGGTGGTTGTACAAGGAATAAATCAGTACAGTCAGTGTGGTGGTTGTACATGGAATAAATCAGTGCAGTCGGTGTGGTGGTTGTACAAGGAATAAATCAGTGCAGTCAGTGTGGCGGTTGTAAAAGGAACATGTCAGTGCAGTCAGTATGGTGGTTGTACAAGGAATAAATCAGTGCAGTCAGTGTGGCAGCTGTACAAGGAATAAATCAGTGCAGTCAGTGTGGCAGCTGTACAAGGAATAAATCAGTGCAGTCAGTGTGGTGGTTGTACAAGGAACAAATCAGTGCAGTCAGTGTGGTGGCTGTACAAGGAACAAATTGGTGCAGTCAGTGTGGTGGCTGTACAAGGAACAAATTGGTGCAGTCAGTGTGGCGACTGTACAAGGAACAAATCAGTGCAGTGTGGCAGTCATAAAAGGAACAAATCAGTGCAGTCAGTATGGTGGTTGTACAAGGAATAAATCAGTCCAGTCAGTGTGTTGACAGTACAAGGAATAAATCTGCAGAGCTAGTGTGGAAGCAACACAAAGAGTAAGTCAGCACAGTCAGAAGGAGAGTGTGTATGGTACAATCATTTGGGGGATGTATAAATAATAAATCACCCCAGTAATATAAGGGTTGTACTTGGAATAAGTGTGTGACGACATGCGTGAATGGGCCTTCCTTCGTTGAAGGTTGTGCGTTAGGCCCGGCAAGCCAGCATGTAAAACTCTACTGCCAATCATTAGCGGACCGGAGTTCCGCTGTGGCGACCCCTAACCGGGAAAAAGCCGAAAGACACACACACACACACACACACACACACTTGGAATAAGTTAGCTCAGTCAGGTTGGGGTACTACAAGGTAAAACTCAACACAATCAATATGGGGGAGCACATGGCTGATTACATCTTGTTTGATCACACTTCAAAATATAAATATTAAGTCAAATATGGATGTTCTTAACATTTCACTACATCAGATCTTGCTCTGATGTAGGTAGTGAGCAGTGCTCTTTGCTCTGAAGTTATAGGAGGCAGAGAAAAGGAAAACGATGATTTTTATGGTGCTGCTATGAAACTCCGACTTCCTAAAAACTGACACTTCAAAGGAATGAAAAACAATGACCAAAAACCAGGAAGATGAAAAACTCCTTTTTTCTTGTCTTTTGCATGGGGGTAAGCCTTCTACACCCCCTGAACTTATATATACCAACTCCAAGGTTGAACCAACTTGAAGAAGGGATAAATCTCTCTAAAAATCTAATCATTGCTGGAGTACAATTTGAAATTGCTCTGCTAATGACCTTATGTTGTTAGTCTTTTTTTTGGTGGGCTACTGATGCTCGGGGAATTTTTCCTCAAGATTGTGTAAGAAAGTAGACTTTTATTTTGTTGCTCACTCTGCTAATGACCTTATGTTGTTCGTCTTTTTTTTTGGTGGGCTACTAATGCTCAGGGAATTATTCCTCAAGATTGTGTATGAAAGTAGATCTTTATTCTGTTGCATGTTTTTCTTTTCTCTATATTTGTGCAGTCTTGGAGGTAGCTTACATAGAGGGGTGTGGAGACAGAACTCACAGATCTGGGGTGTATCCCCCCTAAAAAAACACTTTCTAGTGCTGTTCTATAAATGTTTTGTGGGCTGATGATTTAGGATTGCAATTTTGTATGTGTTAGATGTTATAATTTCATTTTTTTTTAGACTTTGAGAGATGTGGGGTGGCATAAGGAACAAATCAAGCCAGTCAGTATGGGAGGATACAGAGAATAATCAGTAGATCTAAAGGTGTACAAGGAACAAAACATTAGAATTAATTAGGGGATGGTACAGCACAGTCAGTGTCAGACTAGTACAATGGATAAATCAGCACAGTCAGTATGTGGGTGGTACAAGGAATAAATTAGCACATTTAGTGAGGAGGGTGGTATGCTGCGGTAGCTTTGTCACCTCACAGCAAGATGTTGTGCCGTTCGATTCTCAGCTAGAGCGTCTTCTGTGTGGAGATATGCGTGAATGGGCGTACCTTTGTTGAAGGTTGTGTGTCAGGGCTGGCAAACTCGGCATGTAAAAAAAAATTCTACTGCCAATCATTAGCGGACTGTAGTTCCGCTGTGGTGACCCCTAACCAGGAAAAGCCGAAAGACACATACAAAAGTGAGGAGGGTGGTACAGCAAACTAAGCATCAGAGTACTACATGGATAAAAATGCAATCAGCGGAAAGAGGGGTAGTGGCACAGAATCGCCATGTAAAGGAAGTGCATGGAATAATTCAGCATACTCCATTAGAGGCTAGTGCGTCACAGTCAGTCATGGAATAAATCAGTGGGGGTGGGGGCAGTAAAGTCAGTCTGGGAGATATACAAGTATAAATCAGCATAGTCATTGTTGGATACAAAGAATAAATCACTAAGGTGCTGGTAAACACAGTCAATGTTGGGGCTGTGCAAAAACTAAATATGGATTATAGTTGAACAGTTCTGCTATGAAATGCCAGCATCCTGAAAGATGGCACCTCAAAAGAATGAAAAAAAAAATACCACAAAAACTCATTTTTTTCTTGTTTTTTTTTTTTGAAGAGGCCAGGCTCCCCACATACTGCAAACCAACTCAAAGAAGGAGGAAATCTCCCTTAAAAGTGAATCATTGCAGTCTCACAATTAGAAATCACCTCGGCATCACTTTCCTGTAGAGAAAAGCATATTTGCCTATTGGGTTTCATGCTGGTATAATGAGTAATATTCACAGAAGATGTTAGCAATAGAAAGTTGCATGAGTAGATATAGTGAGAGCATGCATTACATATTATTATAATCTGCTGTGCAGCAAACAAGACAGCAGTGCCACCTTCCCATACATAAAAATATGTAATCAAATGTAGAAACAAATATGAATTAATCTGATTCATAAGGTATACTTTTCCTTATAACCTTGAGTCCCTGCTATCTCACAGAGAAGGATCAATGTAGTCATCACAAAGTAAAAAAAAAACACTGCCACTGTAAGTGAGTGAAATTTGAGGCATTGAGAATCGGAATCCAAAACTGCCTTCCCTGAAAAAAAATAGCCAAAAGAACACTATTTAAGTGCTTTATTTATTTGTTTTGTATGGGGCAAACTTCCTTTACCCCCAGTGCCCTGGGCAAACCCCCTGACATCCTTTGAAATTATATATGCCAACTCCATGGTCAAACCAACTCAAAGAAGGGGGAAATTCCCCCAAAAAGAGCATCAGGCAGAACTCACTGTCAGTGACTTCCTATGGAGGAACTCCGATCCTCGGCTTGTTGAACTTTAGGCAATTGGCACTAAAGAGTTCAGTCTTTGTCCACAGATAGGTTAGCCCAAAAGAAAAGAACACCCATGATGAGTACCATGAAGCAGCACATTATTGATAGATCAAAAAAGTCAAGTAAATCGCAGTATTAAACACACAAATATTATAGTGAATATCCCCATTTCACAAACCTTTTAAACATGGTGGGAAAATCTGGAAAAGTAAATAAATGAAAGTCACACAAAAAAACGCACATTAACCTCTGAAATCATAGCTTCCACATAGCAGGGAAAAAAAGACAAATTGAAGTACAGTCCAAATTGCATGCCTATGGATACAAAAAAAACTCCAAGTATAACAACAGAACTGAGGAAACAAAGCAGAAATACACATTTCTTTTTTCTTGTCTGCAGTTTCTCTTACTTTCCCTGTTCTATGAGTTTGATGTCACCTTGTCGTCAGACTTTGCTACACAGTCACAATAAAAACAGATAAGGAGAAGAGAGAAGGGAAAATGAGGGGATTCCAGGAAGTTTGCTGACAGCCATTGCAAGGAAATAAGGAAGCAGACATCCACAATACCTAACAAAGTGATTCTCCTAAAAGAATGTCTGCTGCAAAAGCAAATATAAAACTGTTAGAAACTGCAGCACCTTAGCACCTGCTATGCTACAGCACATACCTCTCAACCTCTTGGTGCAAAAGCTGGACAAAGCTTAACAAAATGGGGGGACAAAGGCCCAAAAATAGGAACATATTTTAAATATTGCTCTTATAAACTTAGAAAGTTGCTAGAGTAACATGGTTTGTTTTAACATACATTTTCTGAATGATTTGAAATCTGAAACTCAAATGTATGTCATTATTTAATGACTTCAGTCCTCAGATCATCCCAATGATTTGCCAGAAAATGACAAATTTGAAGAGGAACAGACCAAAAATACAAGACAAAAATCTGGACATTCTGCAAAAATCTGTACAGTTCAGAGGTATGCTAGCATCATTTCAGTTCACTATGAAACAAACCAGTGGCAAAGCAGTAACATATCTAATAAATATAAAAGCAACAGAGACTCTATGTCTAAAAACTGCCTTCACTGACATCATCTAAATGGCCTGCCATACTTAACAGACTATGAACATTATAATAAATGTAGTAAAACTTGAAATACTTCCTCATTCACCCACAGAAAAACAATGCAGCTTTGGTCTTAACAGCGAGACTGGCCTCCATTGCCTACTTCTATACATGAAAAGATAGACAAATAGCAATTGGACAAGGATTTCTCTAAACAGCTTAAGAAAAAAATAATACTAAATATCTTTTACTATGAATCTCATCCTTTGATTCCAACTTTTTGGTATGGAACACAGAAGCCTAATCGTAAGACTTATTATCTTCATGGTGATCAGTGGTAATGCTACCATTATAATGTTTTTAAACAATGTGAAATTTTTACCATGCACATACAGATAATGGAGGCCGGTAAACATTTCTCTTAAGAAGCAAAACATTTAACAGCAGTTATATTTACCATGTATCTACTACATATGTTACTACAATACTAGGGATACTGCTATAGAACTCATTGTAAAGGCTATTTTTCTGTTGTTGAACTCATCATGAAAAAATATTTATCATAAAAATATACCTCTCAACTAACTTTACAAATTATTATCTTAAACACTATATAATGGTAACAATCCATATAAGAGAGTGGAATATACTGGGATTTACTGTGTTAGGATTTAATCATGGCTCAATATAGATTTGCCCCCTCAGGTGACACCTTCAGGACCATAACAGAGCAGACATGATAAAGTCCCAGCGTGACCCAAACCTTGAAGTGGATTACTACTACAGCAGCACAGATGTTCTGCATAGCAGCAAGTATGAAATCCTTAATACCTCTCAAGCTTACCTCATTATGAGGAACGTTCTTCATTTTGGGTCTTAAAAAGCCCAAGTTCCACATTGAAAGATTCAGTCACACATTCAGACTCAGGAATTTTTTAATGGAAATCTATGGCAAATAGTACTGAATCATATTAATTCATCAAAAGTACTTTTTATAAGTATGAAGCAGCGCATTGTAACCATCCTGTGAGCTTCCTAGTTGAAGCTGTTACTATGCCTGTTAGTAGGTGTTCCACATTTTAATCATTTGTTCCATATTATTAGAGGCAGTGTTCCTCATTTTGGAGATGGAAGGTTGAGAGCTATGCCTTAACCTACTCTGTACACTGTGTGCTGCCAGAATATATAGCATGTATGTGGTGAGGACTGCATCATTGAAGTACTATAGCCCTTCCACCCACCCTGCCCATCAGCTCACATGTAGAACAACAAGGGGTTGTAGGACTAATATGTAACTCCTTCATCATCAACATTATTGAGTGCAATCACAAAAGCAATGCAATTTCCTGATCTAAATAAACTTTGAAAGTATAAATATCACACAAGAAAGTAAGCTTGTAGTAGAGCTTTGTCCCCCTGCATGCCTACCCCCTGCTACTTACATATACCAACATTAAGAAAACTGTACCGCAGAAAAGGTGAAATCCTAGTGATATCACAATCTCAGTCTTGCAGAACCAATTACAATAGTCACATATCAGAGTGTCAATCACTAAAGTGTCACAGTTAAGCCTGGCATCCACAACAAGGTACAACAATATGAGTTTTAAGGTCCAGAAGATCTAAGTTTCACTGTAATTTTCAAGGAGCTGTTAGCAGGATGTGCAGGAGGTTTACTATCACATAGTCAAATCCACTGTGTTCGAGTGTTAAGATGTCCGACTAACATGTTTGGAGATCAGAACACCAAACACAAAAAATGTCAAAGTAAGCATTTCAGTAAAGTCGAAATGTTGAAAATGACTTTACTGAAATGCTCACTTCCGCTCAACATTAAAAAACACTGCACCCCCACCTCCCCCACTTATATATACAAACTCTGAGATCGCACTACAGTGAGGGAAAGGGTACATTTTCCGATCCCCACTATAGTGCGATCTGCACCACAATAGCGAACCATACAATAGCAATCATTCAGTATTCTAAGGTTCGACATTGTGGCAGTCATATTTATGATTCTGCTAAATGAGTTTTGCACATATGTCGAGACTATGTGATAGTAAGCCATGTAGGACTTGTCATTAGAAAAATGGTTCAGTACTGTGACGGTACTATGAAGAACTGAGCCACACAAAAGGGGCTGGGGTACTCCAAGTAATGTGTGCTGTAAGAGCAGGGTGATTCAGGTAGATCTTATAATACCTGTTAGCGCAGTGCACACCAGTGTAGTCCTATTGCACTCTATGCAGTTAACATAAGTACAATACCGTACTCTCAACTGAGGACAAGTACAGTTGTGTTATGTACTTCTACCAACAGAAGATGAATGAATTGTCTCTGTCTTCATGGTATATGTTTGGGTACTGCACTCAACCCTGTCTGATAGCTCAACCCTTTCCAGGAGCACTAATGAGAGACAGGCTGAAGGTTGTGACTGGCTGTAGATGCAACACTAGCAACCCAGTCAAAACCCTGAAGGTTTAGAGTGCCAGAAAGGGAGGCCAACCTATCACCTTACAATAAATTATTAACAGACAATATCATAAAGAAATGACAGTGCTATCAACTTCAAAATTCATACTAAATCACGATCATTTGTCCACATCTGCAGCTACAGCAGTATATCAAACAGTCTATCTGTGATGAAAAACACCATACTGGCATAGTACGTGGTATTTATTTTTTGTCGTTTTTTTTTTTTGTTGCATTTGTTAACTTGGTAGGTACATTGGTCAGAAGACCCTTTGCAGATATAATTCAGGTTAGACTGGCAATACAAAATTGCATATCAACAGCAAATAAGACCCAGAATTCAAATATAACAAGTAAATGAAATAATGCAGTTATACAATGGATGAAAAGCCATAAAACGAATAGTACTATACATTTTATGTTACCAAATGCAGTCTACTATTAAAAGAGGACATTTACAAAGTTAACAACTTTTCTTTGTTTCAAGCAAAGGAAAGTTAAAATGTTCTTAGTGTTGTGGTTATTGCATGTATCATTCTGTACCTTCAAAAAAAAATAAAATGTTAACCATTTGACATCAGGATTTACTAATTCATTCAGCCTGAAGAAGAAGATGATCAAAGTAAATGGAATTCTACAGTTTAAGTTAGTTAATTTATTAAAGAGGAAATAATAACCAAACAATGTCAACAATATCAGGCCTAGAGAGAAAAACAGACTTATAGTACACTGTATATTATTTAAAAGACAATTTGTACAGCATGTTTATATATATATATATATATATATATATATATATATATATATATATATATATGTTCATTTATTTATGTATTTATTTATTTATTTATTTATTGCATTTGTTGACCGGCAAAGTCCACTGGGCCTAGAGGAGCCCATTTTCAGTGGAGGCTTGGGGAGAAAAGCTCCACATCGTTATATACATTTAACTAATAAGAACATTGTTAATACATAATTAAAAAATGGACCCATTACAACATACAATTAATAAACACATTAATACATACAATTGATAGGCATAGATAAAATAGCAGATATAACATAATATTCCACACAAAGCAGAATCATTTTGAAAGTGAGAGCATGAGTGGAAACAGAAGAATGTAGTAACTTAGAAGTGTATGAGAGTTGAACAAGAAAAAAGTATATACATGTGAGTGTATAGGGTTCAAAGCAAAGTGGTGATGAGTTCAGGGTGTAGAGGGGGTGAACAGAAGGTATTAGGCTGCAGAGGCATGAGAGAGCATGTGTAAGAAGATACTGAGAAAGAGTGGGAAAGTTTAGAGAAACTGAGACAGAGAGGGATTCTACAGAGGGATATTAGATGCTGGGATTTATCTATGGGGTATATATACATATATATGTCTGTGTATATATATATATATATATATATATATATATATATATATATATATATATATATATATAGATAGATAGATAGATATAGATATATGCTTTCCTGGGTAATTGAACCCTTAGGCATCCTCACAATGTGTAGCAGAGCTTTAACATCCTGACCCACTTGTCCACATATAAAAGAGGATGCATACACAAAAACACTAATAACTAGTCATACTGCTACCTTTGATCTATCACAGTAATGACAGAACTAGCACTACTGTATGAAAGGTATATATTTTGAGAATGAATCCCAATGACTGTTAATATTAAAAGCAGCACATTATGAAACAGGTATACTCATTACTCACCCTGGTGTTCTCTTAGCCACTCCAGTCTTCTCCTGTGTAGTTGCCCATTCCTTTAGATATTGTCAGGACTATAGTCATAAAAAGAGCATAATGTAATGTACCTGCATGGCATGTAGTGCCAGTTTAAATGTGTAGCTAATACAAGAGCTCTACTTACTGATGCCTGTTGTGTAACTTCATCCTCTCATTGGTGCAGGACGTCAGAATTGCAGCACATCATATCACAGTAATGGTTGCTGCACTGTTTTCACATGCATGGAATACCAATTGCATGGGTGACAGCCTGGGTTTAACCACTATAGGTTTCAGTCTTATACAGAGGGTCATTATAGCTTTCCAACAGGAGGCTCTGGCTGTAATCCTGTTGGAAGAGATGGAGAAATATTTTTGTCACTTCCACACATCACCTCTCCTTCTACAGCTATAATGTCTCACCTTGAAGAATTGCTGGGAAGAAAATGGCAGGGAATTGGCACCCAGATCAGTTCTTGTGTGTCCCATCTGCCTAGCACTGACAGGCATTCATGGGCACCTCATTTGCATGACGCATGGTAAACTTATAAAGTATAGATACTGTGTTATGTTCACAATAACATTCTAATCTGTGAAGCATGGCAGTCCTCGATCCCTGTGCATGCTGCTGAGAAATTAGGCACTACAGCAACTTCCTGTACAAATGGATAAGTATGAGATTGTAACCCCCCCCCAGAAGCATGTGTACAGTGCTGCCTGCAGAGAGCCAGGCAATCACATGACATCAAGGAGAAGTCTGCACAATATTTGCTGGCTTACTCAACATGCAAATTGAGTGATTCAAAAACAATATTGAGCTCAGCCCTAATTAGAGTAACCATAGTGCTCAGCCAGGTGAATCTACATAATACAACCATGACAACAGGCACACAGCCTCATTATGGTACAGAACAATTCTTTGGAACTTAGAGTTTAATTCCTGCATAAGGTGTCTTTGAGAAAAAAAAAAAACTTTCTTTGCAAAAATATATATGCTTGTAGAAGATAAGTGCTGCTTATCACTTCTCCATTCATTTGTACTACCACTAATGCTTTTAACAGCTGCTCATCCTGTTGACAATAAGGTGCATAAGTTTGTCAGTAATTTGAATACATTGGCCAGGGTGTATTGAGAGGACGATTGCAAAATTACAATTTTAGTGCTGTATGCATTGCACATATGTCAGTATCCAAAATATTCATAACAGTGATAGCAACAGTCATGTTTCTTTAGTCAGTTATAATTCTGTGATTTTTTTTTTTTTTTTTTTGTGGGGGGACATGTGCTCATCAACTTAGTTGCCTGATATTAGTTAAAGAGCGTGGATACAGATATCTAACTGTCATTCACAAATATAGCATACTGTATAGCCATTGGGGATACTGGGGGTGTTAGGATTTGTAAGGGCCATGCAGGAACATAGCTGTTAGTTCCACTGTTTTCCATAGTAGCAGAGCAATACCTAAAAAAACAGGCCATGAAGAAGCAGAGTAATGCATCTGCTGGTACAGGAATATCTACATGTAAGCCATAATTCTCTGATGAGGAGAATGAGGTGCTGCTCCAGGCACTCTGCCTCCATGAGCCACAACTTTTTTACATGTATGGATCCAACCAGTTCTACTGCGACCATGCCTGAGCTGGGACTACAACCAATGATAATGCAGTTAGTGGGCAAGACCATGGTTATGAAATGGTGTGCCATTGGTTACTGATATGACACAGGATACAACGCAAAGAGCAAAAATGCATGGGAATGTAGGCAAAAGGTAGGGAACTGTCTTACAGATATGGAGGAGCTCCTGGCCTCTTTCAAAAAAGTGGCACCTATGCAGGTTCCCAAAGTGTGGTGCTGGATGTTGCGGCAAAGCTAGATAAGCCCCAGAGACTATCCAGGTATGCTCAAACAACAAGGAGGCAAGGACGAGTCTACCAAACAAACCAAAATCAACAGCAGAAAGTTGACTCAAGTCAACAGGAAGTGTATATAACTAATTTAATAATAAGTTCAAGAAAACATGCTAATAGAAAGCCTTTGTTAATGCCTCCTCAGCTATCTAGAACACGTCATTGTAAGTCACTTAAATACAAATTTATGCAATTTTAAAACTGAACATGTGAGTAAAAAAAATCAACCATTGGTTGTAAAGGCATAGTACTCTGCACAGTGTTTAAAACATAGTATTTAAAACAAATGACACAAACCCCAAAGAAAATTTCTAAATCGTTAACAATCCAGAGCCACGAGAAATATTTCTACAATATTTGGTTCTGTCTAAAGAATGGTTTGATGGCAACAGTTTTCTCTTGCCTTAGTAGATTAATCCAGTGATATACAGAACATCCAGTTCTGTTCTATAAGTCCCCATTCCTTGTGTTAATAATAACTCTCTAGAACCATAAACTTAAATGCATGTGTGGTGTCAGTCACTGCAATATGCTTATAAAGTGCATTGGTGTTGATACATTTTCTATTATATGAGAGTAACAAATGCATTCTTTAAGTCTAGAGTTAGTTCTACTCCTGTAAATTGCAGTACAGACCTGACACATTGCAAGGTAAATAGCATTTATAGAGTCACAATCAGCAAACTGATTAAAATTGAAGGTCTTACCAGTGACTGAATGAATAAACATACTTGTTTTAGAAATATATTTACAGTACATACATTTATTACAAGAAAATGCCCCTTGTCCTTTGTTAAATCATTTGATAATATAATTCTCTTGCTCTTTATAACATAAGAATTGTTTTAAGTTAAGAACATTTTTATATCCAAAGAAGGGATGCTTGAGATCATGAAATAAGATAACATTATTGGTTAATACAATCATTAATAGCTCACAGATAGTATTAATTTGTAAGTTGCTAAGATCATAGAAACCTGTTAAAAAAATCTCTTACTTACTCATCACCTATATCACTGGGAATTCTAATGAATAAAGAATCAATATTCAAAGTTACAAATAAATAGGAAGAACAATAACACTGTGATTGCCAAATAATTGTTTCAAGAAGTCACAACTATCTTTTAAGCAACTAGGAGATAGATATACAATTTGTTTTAATAAACTCACAAAATGTACAGATATAGACAATTGGTCTCATCAGTGGGTTGGTTGCATTCTTATGAATTTTAGCTAAAGCATAATATAGGTGGGTATAAAAGGTGTGCTATATAGAAATACTTCGGGATTCCAAGATGGCTGCCGACTAGACTAGTCCCTATCCTCAGAGCTCCTCACAGACCAGTATCATCTTTAATTTTTACAACCTGAGACAAATATTTTTCCTCAGTTTTTTTCATAAAAGGATTATACTAAGCTTTTTACATATAGCTGGAATATTTTTGGCTTTGGAATTTTTATTTTGGGTCACATTTTACCTCAGAACAAATTGTGGAGATATCTGACTTGGGCACCTGCTGCATCAGACTTTTCCTGGAACTTGTCACCCTGGTAACAGCATCTATTCACTGGGCATGGCTAATAAATCGGAGTCTATGGATTCACAGACCACGAAGGCCAAATTCTCATCAGTTCACTCACCAGAAAAAGATAACACTTCTAAAAGACTGAGGACTTCCAAAAACTCTTCTGAACCTGCCAAAGTAAGTAGCAAAGAATTAAATGACTCAAACTTTTATTTAGAAGAGTTAAAGCTAGCATTAAAGCCTATACAAAGTGCCATTCAGAACTTTACAGAAAAATTTACTGACTTTGGTGATACATTAAAAAAAATAAATGACAGAATGAGTATTATTGAAAGCAATAACTCAGCTATGGAAATAAAAATTGAGACATTGGAAAATGATTTAAAGTCTAAAGATAAAACTATTTCTGAAATACAATCTAAATTGATAGACTTGGAAGCCAGAAGTCGAGGAACAACATTATCATTCGGGTTTACCAGAATCTTTTGATAAGAATGATTTGCTAACTGTGTCCAAAAGTATATTTGAGTCATTACTAAACTGTGAAGCATCTTCAAAAAACATAACTGTTGAGAGAGCACACAGAGCTCTACGTGCCAGTCAAGATGCTTCCTCACCAAGGATTATATATACAAAACTGCTAAATTTTCAAGATGCTTTTCAAATACTGCAAGCAGCCAAAAGTAAGAAACAGTTTGTATGGAAATCGCATAAGTTATCATTCTCACAGGATTTTCCACCTCAAATAAAACTAAATAGACAAAAGCTCTCTCCCTATTGTGCAGAATTAATCAAAAGAGGGATAAGATTTCGCATGTCTTATCCGAATACTTTGTCATTCACATTTAATGAAAAAAAATTTACTTGTTCTGATTCTAAGGGAGCAAAAGATGTTTTTTTCAAAGCATTCAAATTCAATTTCCTAACAAGGTACATATTTGTCTGGATACAAAAATGTTGAAAGTATATATATATATTTCTTTTTATATAGGTTATTTACATATAGTTAATGAGTTTAATAAATTGTGAAATATATTAATGTCAAAGGTAAACAAAAGGTGTATAAATATGTACACAAAAGTGTTAACACATTCCTCCTTTCTTATCAGAAAACATGATGTGTCTTAGCTTACTTTGTGGTGAAATCACAAATATTAACATAGATTTCACCCTCTTAATAAATCTTGTGGTCCCCTTACTTAGTGAGATTTAATATTTATGCATAGTTCAAATAAGAACTTGCCAAGTGTTATTACAATATTTATCTTGAAAAGACTACAATAATACAGAATATGCGAGGCATAAATCCTTCACAGACTGCCTCCGTCAAAAGTATGTACTGTGCATGTATATATAAACATAAATGTGTTTTTTTTTTTTTTTTCTTTCTCTCTTCTTCTTCATTTTTACTTGAAGTTATGGGGCATATTTGTTATGTGCCTGCATGTCTTATCTCACAAACAAGGTGCTGGTGTTTAAAATAGATTCAGCACTCCAAGTTACTTTCTGTTTATATTTATTTAAATAGCGTTCAAGCACTTTTTCTATTTAGGCAAACAAAATGCTTTGGTTTAGCTAGTAATTTTTGGAGGAAATACACAGACTCTCGAGACTGCTCGAGAGAAAATCTTTTATCTAATACACCAACAGATGTTATCATTATGGCACGTATCACTATGCAGAATCACTCTAATGGTAAGCCCTGATGACTTGAGAAGCTTTTGTACAGTTATAGAGTGTATTTTCATTAAGATTATATGATGGATAAGCGTAGAGGCGATGTGGTCTCCGTGATCTTCTGAGACATAGTTGCGATGACACTGCTGGAGGGAGTGGGGAGCGCTTGAGGGCGTATGTTCAACGAAGCTATAATGTTTGGATGCCTGTCAGCTTCACGACATATTCTGTTTGATTGTTAATTAAAATGTTGGTCTCCTTTATTGTCAGTTAAGAATGGAGATCGAGGCAAGGAGTCTTGTTCGTTGAATGTTTATTTGTGATGCTCTAGCTGGCGACAGTATGAGAAAGAATATTGTCATGTTTAGTGAAGGGCGAGGGAATATCACGCTTATGGTTGGTTGGATGCATTCTTAGGAAGGGGTTGAAAGACAGCACGCTTTTCTATTATTATTGTTTTTAGTTCATGCTTCTCTCTCTTCTTTTTTTCTATTGGGGTCTGCATCTAGAGCATCACAGTGATTAGTGTCTGTGGCGTCGTGCCGCTTATGGTGTTGGCTTGGTCTTGTTCTTGTGGGTTCGTGCTTTGGAGTTTCTGTTTAACATATGATTCTGTGTGCTCTTGGCGTCTTGGTTGACTTATATGGATTGGATGGAGTGAGGTGTTGGTTTCCTAGGCTAGGTGATCTTCCGTTTTCAAAGCTGGTTGGGCAGCTTTGTTAAGTTTGTGCTCTGATTTGGTGGTGACGCTGTACTGATGTATAGGGCTAATAGAGTGAAGTGTATGTTTCTTCTTTCCTTTTCTTATGCAGTGTCGGTGGACCACTAGGATGGTATGGTGGCTTTGGTGCTATTTTGAATGGGAGAAGTGCTAGCAAATTATCAACAGTTTTGTTACATATTAATCTATGTGTTTGTTTTATTTGGATTTTCAAGGCATCGAGGTGACGTCATTGCTAGACCATATTCAGGAACCACTCACTCAGTTAATTTGATAATTTAGAAATATACACTATGTCATGGTAAGATGCTGTGTGATGGCTTGTTTTAGGCGTGATGGAGCGTTTTTTGGGGTAGTGCGGTTTCTATAGTTGACTGCAGCATGTATAGAGCTCTTTTATGGGACACAGTTGGTATATGCAGTAGTTCTATTTGGAGTTGCACTCGAAGTCTCAATTACTATTTGCAATATAGTAATACCCCTGTCAACATAGACAGGTGTAATACTATCTTCTAATTGAGGTTCAACAAGTCATGTGGGGATCTTTAAGAGGGATCCAGGGGTGTGATTTGATCGACATGCAAACTCGGATGCTTGAAAAGTATTAGCGTGTTTATGCTTGTTAGATAAATTCAGAGTACCATAAACAGTACTCAAACACACATATTTTCACTTATTTTGACATTTTTTAAGCAGGAAAGATGGGACCACATCTCTGAAGGTGGTAATGGGTGAAAGGCTTCATGTATAGATATCATTTATAATATATTTAAGAACATTATACAAAATACATGGTGCAATAAGTGAATTTTACTCATAGAAAGGTAGGTCTTTAAAAGGAGGGAAAAAAATGGAAAAACATATAGCTTAAAGCAGGGGAAGAAAGGAAAAAGCAACCGCAAATAAAAATATGTGCATGTTAAAAGGCTACTGCTCTGTACAAAAGGTTTTAATCACACAAGGGGGCATAGCTATAAATGTTTCTTTAGAAATATGATTCATTTGCTTACATTCTGAGTTAGTTAATACTGATGTGACAAATATTATCAGAACAAAATATAAAGTTTATATTGTCAAATTATTTGTCTGTTGTTAATGCAGTATGTTTATGACACATATATGTATATACTAAGCTTGGTTAAAACTGCTATTTATCTCTGATATAATCAATATTAGTTTCTATAGCAACTATTGTTTATATGGGATAACATCAAACTTATTTTCATATATTTCATTTTTTTGTACATGGAAACATTTACATAAATTTGATTCTCTAACATCTGAAATACAAAATTGAGGAATATCTATAACAAATAATATTTTCTATTCAATAATGGAGCTTATACAATGAATAAGAGAGTAGGGAATGTGCATGTCGGACATCTTGATTTTAGTTAGATATGTAAATATGTCTGATAGTGTATTATGGTGTTTTTGTTTAGTTAAACAATTATGCAAAGTTTACTATGTTGATACATTGCAATTGACATTGAAAATGTTAACCAAATTCACTTATATAATTCATTTTATTTTGTTTCTCTAGTAGGGGTTAGGTGGCTAGGCACTGGGGTACTAGGGAAGAAATTTTTCCAATTCTTATACCAACCTTTTTAGGTAGACAATATGAATCAGTATGACAGTTATGGGATATTGAGGTCTATAGCAAATATTTCATTTTTGTCAAATCTTAGACATATGTTATATATATATTCTTACTTAATAATATGACAATAAATATTGACTCATGGAATGTGAGAGGATTACAAAATAAGAACAAAAGATCTCTATTATTCCATTTACTGTTTAAATCAAAGGCTAATATTTGCTTTATACAAGAGACTCACTTGATTAAAGATGACTTTGATAAAGATAAAAAGAAGAAATGGATCAAAACGATAGTAGCAGCTGGTAATAGCACAAAATCAAGCGGGTAGCCATTATAGTTAAAAACACATTTCAGGGAACTATTTCAGAGATGAAATATGATGTGAACGGAAGATGGTGTTACATTATCTCTGGGTTTCACAACATTGATAAGCCAGTCATATTCTTTAATCTGAACAACAACATATCTTTTTTATTCAAATATATAATATTTTATCCTCATTCAAAGATTATTATTTAGTACTGGGAGGGGACTGGAATGCTATTATTAATCCTGACACTGATCGTAGATCTTCCTCATACAATTTTCAAGCATCCATTGCCTTGGAAGAAATTATAATAGATTTAAACCTTATAGATCCTATTTCTCTTATAACACAGAATGATAAAAAAGATTTTTTCACATATTATTCAAAATGTTATAAATCTTGGTCAAGACTGGATTTTTTCCTTATTTCAAATGATTTTACCCATAGGAAGTTAAATTACTCTATTGAACCTAGATTTTTTTCTGACCACTCTAGAATATCTCTTAGTATAAGTTTGGTCCCGCATCCACCAAAATTATGCTCATATAATAGCTGGACATTGAATAATAACTTGCTTTCAAAGGAAAATATACATAAATCAATAATTGAAACAATAAAAGAAACACATCTTAATTTACACGCATCAGATATCCCTTTAGACATACAATGGGCTGCATGCAAGGCAACTCTTAGGGGCATATTAATCAACAAAGCATCATATTTCAAAAAACAATATAGAAATAAAGAATTACAATTAAAATCAAAAATTCAAAATTTGGAAAATCTGTACAAAATAAGTTCCGATCCTTCAACATATGAATTATTGTTGAATTCCCAAAAGAATTATTGCTTCTGCATCAACATAACCTTACCATTTCAGAGCAAAGGTTATTAGCTACATACTCTGAATGGGCACAGGTTCCTTCTAAAGTGTTAGCCAGAATAATAAAAGGTAATCATTCCCTTCCTAGAATTACATTAAATTATAATAACAAGAAATACAGTACAGATCAGGAAATTTTGCAGCTTTTTACATCATTGTTCTCAGAGATATATTCAAAAGACAATAATCTTAGAAGTAAACAACACATAGTGAATTATCTTCTATTAAATTTCCTAGTTTAAATGAACTACAAAAGAACACACTTTCTGCCCCACTGACTATCAGAGAAATATCGGAAGCCATTAGTAGACTTAAAACTAGTAAATCACGGGACCAGATGATTTTTAAAACTTTCTCATCAGAAATTTCACCTCTTCTCTTAGTAATTTTTAACCACATAATGATTTATGGTATATCTGATCTGTATTGGAATACCTCAAAACCATATTAATCTTGAAAAGAGACAAAGAAATAACTGATCCTAATAATTATAGACCTATCTCCCTGATTAATATTGATATCAAAATCTTAGCTTCAATACTTGCTTCTAGACTTAAAAATGTTTTACCATCTTTAATTTCTCCGGAACAAGCGGGTTTTATGTCACATAGACATGGACAATACCTTGACAATTGATGCTCTTATTCACTTTGCCAAAAATGACTCAAACCCTATGTATGCATTAATTCTTGATGCTGCTAAGGCTTTTGATAGGGTTAATTGGGACTTCTTGTTTCATATCATGCTTTGTTTCAATATACCATCTACCTTCATAGACTCTATTAGAATGTTATATAAGAATTCTTATACTTTTCTTTATATTAACAGGAAAATATCCAAAAATATAAAGACCTATAATGGCACAAAGCAGGGATGCCCATTATATTTAATCTATACATAGAACCTCTATTATTATACATTAAGCAAAATACATATCATAATATCCCTAAAATCTTCAACACTAAAATATGTTTGTCCATCTTATATTATATTTTCAAACACCCTGTTCAGATCTTCCCAAACTAATTTGTTCCATTGAAAAATTCTCAGAGGTTTCTGGTTATCAGATTAACATTCAAAACACATTTTCTCCCCATAAATCCACTTGCTCGTAAGTCATATAAGTTTCCTGATTTCACTTTTCGGATAGTTCAGAATTTCAAATATTTACGGATTCATATAAATCATAATGGTCTCTCCACATTTCAAAATAATTTGGCTAAAATATGGTCATTGATTATACTTGACTTGAACAGATGGAAATTACTAAATCTATCACTTTTATCAAAAGCAGCTATAATAAAAATGAATATTCTTCCCAGATTGTTATTTCAATTCAATGCGGTGGATCAGATGATTCCAAAATCTTTTTTCTCAAAAATCAATAAAACTTTGGCTAATTTCTTGTGGTTTCCTAAATCAGTAAGAATTTCTTATATTAAGCTAATCTTACCTAAAAATAGTGTGGTCTTGGTCTTCCCAATTTTCACCTATACTACTTGATTATCCAAACAAATTATTATCCATTTTAAATATAAAAAGTTTAATCAAAATTCTATTTGGACAGAATTATGGTATCAACATACTGCAATTAAAAATATTAATCCATTAGCTCTTCCTTTCCTCTCATTGGAAGTAACGAATAAATTTAAAATTCCTAACTCTTTAAAACAAAAAATTACTGCTTTTCAAGTCTTGGTAAAACTTGTAAATTTAGAAAATATATTTCAATTAATGCAACCTCTTCACTTAAATCCTAATATCATTTTAGACAATATTTCTTTTAATCTTTCAGATTTTCCCTTGATTAAAGATCTTACAGTTTGGGATCTAATGCAATACAAGAATGAAACAGTCTCTAATGCACGCAAAATTCTCAAGGTTAACATTAAATATCTAGTCATCTCAACTGAGAGATGTAATTAATGCTAAATTCCTACAAATCAAAATAGATAGCACTGATATTATCAACTATAAAGCGTTTTTAAAAGTCCTCACACTCCCAGAGAAAATGTTGTCTAAATCTTATAATCTTATAAATCAAATAATTCATAGTGAAGAGTGTCTCTTCTCTACTTATTGGGATAAACACAACTCCCATATATCTATAAATCAGAAACTCTCAGCTATCAAAAATACAATAGAATACTCGCCCTTCAAAAAACTCTTTTATACCCAACTAATGATAAACAATAATGCATACTTTACCCCTTCTAAGCTCAACAAATTTGATGCAAATAAATCACCCTCATGTTCTTGTTGTTCACACCCTAATGCAGATCTTTTACATATCTTTTGGTCCTGTCATCATTCACACAAACTTTGGACCTCCCTAAAAGTCCGTTTACAAAAAATGGGTTATCACAAATCCACCTTATCTTGGGAGACTGCAATACTACACATACCAAATATTTACCTCTCTAAATTGGACATGCAAGTGCTAATATACATATGTTTACTCATAAAATTATATATCACACAAAATTGGTTAGATCGCACTAAACTGAATTGGAATAATTTTAAAATTCTAGCCCACACATACATCAGAGAAATTGATAGTGAAGTGTCCCATGAAGTTGACACATATTAATAAAGCTTTAGAAAAGGTGTTACATATTATTAATAGTGTATAGATGGCCACCCTCCTTTTGAGATTTGTAGACCTTAGTCTCACTCATATCCTAATGCTTATTTTTTGTCTTAGCTCAATACTTATTTTGATATATTCTTTGGTTAACATTTTGTATATGATGTAGATAGTTAAGTGTATATTCTCAAACTGCATTGAGACAAAACACTCATCTTACTAAATTGTGTTATCATAAATATCTCCCAATGTTTCATTTTTAAATATGTATTCTACTATTGCTGTTGCTGTTATATTTCTGTATTGTTCAAAATTCAATAAAAAGTTTTTTGAAAAAAAAAAAAAAGAAATACTTCAGTATTTCCAGTTCCAAATGGCAATCTAGGTGTAAATGGTACACTTCACTATTAACTTTCTTGCAATTCTGTTGACCTCAGAGATGGTGATAACAGCATCAACATAGAATGCTTTATCCATTAACACCACAACGCCACCATTATCATCATATTTAATAACCAGCTCTTCATTGTGTATTAATGATTCAAGTGCTATTCTCTCATCAATTGATAAATTAAAAAAAGGCTTTGTGAGATGATAGATTTACAAAAATGAGGAATACATATCTTGCTCTCATGCATTTTGAAAGGCCTGTATAATGCCATTGCTAGTTAGAACAAACACGGTAATTTTTAAAAACACTGACCATATATTGTGTATTATCAGGAAAAATAATTTCAAGCTTAAACACTGTGTAAAAAGTCTAGGTGCAGTCAAAAACTCAGTAAGTTGACCTTTGGAGTCTGGTACGAAATTCAAGCCTTTCCTTAGCCCTGACTGGCTGTGTGTAAGAGGACCTTGGTAACTTTTCCCTTTTCCTGTTATGTTTTTTCCCCCTTGACTCTTGTCTCATAGCAGGGGCATCAGAAGAAGTGTATCCAGTAACAGAGGACAAAATTCCAGGGGCGCAAGGGCCAACACAGTGATGGGTACTGGTTTACAAGTCAAAGATGGCATATCAGGAAAACTGCATTAGTTTCCCATTGTTGTGAGGTGCCCATCACTGCTGAATTAGTACCACTGATCCTGAACTTACGGAATTAGGACTAATAACTTTGGTCAAGTGTTCAGTTCTCAGCCAAAAGGAAACATGTCCATATTTTTAAAACACACAAGAGGCCAGGTAACCAAAACGACAAAGAAACCAATGCAGCACACCAAGGTACCAACGCCTTGTGAATATTTGCATTTATGTACAAAATAAACTGCTGGTGCTTCCACTTTGGATTGTGTTTCATGCTTTGGGTTTGGCTATCTCTACTTAGTACCTTTATGTCCATATTTTTATTATCATTTATTCCCTTTTCAATTTTCATTTTTAGTGGCAATTAATCTTTTCCCAAGGGCTATAACTCTTTCAAGTATCACATCATACTCAATACATGCAGTATAAAATCAGCTGTGTGTAATGACAACAGTCTATAATTTGTTTATTTCCTGTTGCATTTGCTCTTCCACAGGTGTAAAGAATTCATTCAGTAATAACAACTATTCTTTATTTATTCTTAAATTAAGCAGCTGCTATCTATGCAACAGCTGAGGATAAGAATTTCTAAAAGTGGGCATCTTTAGAATACATAGCCTACATGGAACCACGTTTGATTTTAAGTAGACTTAAAAAAGTTGAGTCTTTGCCACTGTTTTTTTTTTAAATAATAGCTTATTCTCCAATAAATTCATAGTAGTCAGACTTTCTGACTTAACAGTCTCTAGAATAGAAGAGGGCAGATCCATTTGACTTAAAAATACATCATCTCTGGCAGTTAACAACTGTAATAGATGCTGTGTCCTCACATCAGGTATCCAGGTATGCCCCAGGTATGTAGTCCTATTTCCGTGTAGCAATACCTGCAAATCTTACTTACTTACTTATGCCCGTCACCCTTGACAGGGTATGGGCCACCAACTACAGCTCTCCACCGAATCTTGTCCTGGGCCAGCTGTTCTATTTGGTTCCATGTGTAGCCTCTAAGCTTAGCATCTGCCTCAAAGTCTCGCCTCCAGGTGTTTCGTGGGCGGCCTCTTCCTCTCTTCCCCTGAGGATTCCAGCGCAACGCCTGTCTTGTAATGTTGTTTGCTGGTTTACGAAGAGTATGCCCAATCCATCTCCACCTCCTCCTCTTAACTTCTTCCCCAATCGAAAGTTGGTTGGTCCTTTCCAAAAGGGTGGCATTGCTAATAGTGTCTGGCCATCGAATCCGTAGAATCTTCCTGAGACAGCTATTTGTAAATGTCTGAAGTTTTTTAGTGGTGGTCTTGTTTAACCCCCGGGTCTCTGCCCCATACAGCAGTACTGACTTCACGTTAGAGTTAAACAGCCTTATCTTGTTGATCAAGGATAGTTCTCTTGTTTTCCAGACCCTATTTAACTGTATGAAGGCTGCTCTTGCTTTTCCTATCCTTGCCCTGACATCAGCTTCTGATCCGCCCTGCTTGTCAATTATGCTGCCAAGGTAGGTAAAGTACTGCACTTCCTCCAGTGGCTTCCCTTGCAGAGTGATAGGGTTAGTATTTGTGGAGTTTAATTTAAGGATCTTTGTCTTCAGGTTGTTAATGTTAAGACCCACCTCTAGTGCTGTAACTGCCACCAAATTTGTCTTGTTTTGCATTTGCTGCTGGCTGTGAGAGATGAGGGCGAGATCATCAGCATAGTCCATATCTTCCAACTGATTCCATAGGGTCCATTGGATCCCATTTTTCTGTCCTGCAGTAGATTTCTTCATAATCCAATCGATAACTAACAGGAAGAGGAATGGTGACAGTAAGCATCCTTGCCTGACCCCAGTTTTTACTTGAAAGCTTTCAGAGAGCTGCCCTCCATGTATAACCCTGCATGATAGACCATTGTATGAGTTCTTTATCAAATTTACTATTTTCGTTGGTATACCATAGTGCTTCAGAAGGCTCCACAGTGTCTCTCTGTCCACGCTATCAAACGCCTTTTCAAAGTCAACAAAGTTGATATACAATGGTGAGTTCCATTCAACTGACTGTTCCACAATTATTCTGAGCGTTGCAATTTGATCAGTACACAATCTATTTTTGCGGAAGCCTGCCTGCTCTTCTCTCAGCTTTTTGTCAGTGGTGTCCTTTATCCTTTCCAAAAGGATACGGTTGAAAACTTTTCCTGGAACTGATAGAAGATTAATGCCTCTGTAGTTGTCGCATTTGCTAAGGTCCCCTTTCTTGGGAAGCTTAATGAGATGGCTCTCTTTCCATTCTGAAGGAACAGTTTCCTCTGCCCAGATTCTTTCAAAGAGTGGGTACAACATCTCCACTGATGTATTCAAGTCTGCTTTAAGGGCCTCTGCCGGGATGTTATCTGGTCCTGCCGCTTTCCCATTTTTCATTTGGATGATGGCTTTCCTGATCTCCTCCTTGCTTGGCTTTTCACAATTGATTGGTAGATCTTCATTGGCTGGCTCAATAATTGGAGGGTTTAGAGGTGACGGTCTGTTTAGAAGTTCTTCAAAGTGTTCCACCCACCTTTTCAGTTGATGTTCTATACTATTGATGGTTTTCCCTTGCTTATCTTTAACAGGTCTCTCTGGCTTACTGTACTTTCCTGAAAGTTGCTTGGTGATATCATACAACATTTTGTGTTACCACTGTAAGCTGCCAGTTCTGCCTCAACTGCCAACTGTTCCACATAATTGTTCTTGTCTATTTTAATGCATCTTTTGACCTCTCTGTGGGCATCTGCATATTCTTCTTGGGCCTTGATCTTTGAAGCTCTGGTTTTACTGTTGTTTACTTTTGCCTTCCTCCTCTTTCTGTCTTCTATCTTTACCAGTGTTTCTGCAGTGATCCACTCTTTCTGATGATACTTTTTAGGTCCCAGTGTCTCTTGACAAGCTAAGTCTACAGCCTTTTCACATTCTGCCAAGAGCTGTTTACTCCACCCTCCTCAACCAGTTCTTGTAGCACTTCAAATTTGTTCTTCAGTGCAATGTTGAACTGTTCTTTTGTCTGAGAATCTTTCAATAGATGAACATTGTATTTGATTCCCCTAGATGACTCTTGAACCTGGGTTCTTTTTAGCTTTAGCTTCAGTCTAGCCACCACCAAGTGATGATCAGATGCTACATCTGCCCCTCTTTTCACTCTGACATCTTGTAATGTTCTTCTAAACCTTCTACAGATGCATATGTGATCTATCTGGTTTTCTGTTGTGTAGTCAGGGGAGACCCATGTATTTTTGTGTATCCGTTTGTGGGGAAAAATGCTGCCTCCAATGACCAAATTGTTGAGAGCACATAGATCAACAAACCTTTCACCATTCTCGTTGATTGTTCCCAGAGCATGTGTACCCATGATTTGCTCATATCCTATGTTACTGGATCCGACCTTGGCATTTATATCGCCCATAAGGATAGTAAGGTCTTTGTCTGTGTAGGTCTCGAGGATCTGCTGCAGTCTTTCATAAAACTGGTCTTTATCTTCCTCTTCACTATCATTAGTTGGTGCGTAGCACTGAACCACATTCATTACAATTTTCTTCTTCTTTGTACGGAATGAAGCTGTGATGATCCTGGGGCCATGTGCTTCCCATCCAATCAGGGCTCTCTGGGCCTGTTTAGCCAACATAAGACCAACCCCTTGGGAGTGAAGTGCTTCACTGTCCTCACGTCCAGAATAAAGCAGCAACTCTCCTGTAGATAATCGACACTGACCAGCCCCTGTCCACCTTGTCTCGCTGATTCCCAACAAACTCAAGTTGTTATTTCTCATTTCTGCTGCCACTTGGGCTGCCTTGCTTAGCTCATACATGGTCCTGACATTCCATGTGCCAATGTTTATTTTCCTGGTAGAGAGAAGGGTGCTCTGCTTTGTGGCGTCCTTTCGGCTTTGGCCACAAAACTTCATAAATCTTCCATTTGAAGAACCCTCCTCTTCCAAGACAAGATTGTCTGTGTTTCCTGTAGTTGGTGTTTTTGTAGCAAATAGTTTTTTTATGGGATGGGGTTGCTAACCCTAAGCCCAACCCTCCTCCTTTTTCAGCCGGGCTTGGGACCGTCCTTGGCGGAGTTACCTGCAAATCATTGGGTATTATTTTTTGGGTCTATATTATATTTTCAAAAGTTTCAAACATTGAACACCATATGGTCGACACCATATGAGCAATGTTTGAAATTTCAAAAATATAATAAAAAAAAAAAAAAAAAAAAACTAGACTTACCTAAATGCTGTAGGCAGGGGGGCAAGCCCCCCTTCATCCCCCCCATGTGGGGGGCTGCACCCCCCACATCCCCGTTACTTAAATAGTCCTACTCCAAGATCGCAATCCATTGAGGTAAAGTGAAAATATTCCCTACGGTGATTTCCATGTTACGCGCTCAACGTTTTGCCATTTTGACCAATCTGGGTTCGCTCAATATGCGTTCGCCGTTTACAATTTTTGATCACGCGATAGGAACCCTTATTTTTTATCATGTTTATAACTGTAAAACTCTAAGTTGCATGTATGGCTATGGTACTGGGCCATACTTACACTGGATAGTTTGTGCTTTAGTTTATTCACAAATGATTCTTTATGTGGTGCCAGCACTTTGGAACTGCCTCCAGCAGATGGTAAAGGATCTGCAACTTTTGATAATGATGTCAGGGATGAGTTGGCATTGTCAGGGGGTGGAGAGTGAGTGCTGGACACAGGAAATGTAACCATTCTATCCTCAATGCAGACCATGTACTCAGCTTTTATGCCTATGGAGATGCAGGCTACCTAGGCTTCACAGAGAGGACAAGCTGATGAGGACACTATAAATCATGAAAGTGTTCTGGTTACCACTAGACAGGTATCAAAATCTGTCCATAGCACTAATGGGTAGAGAGAGCCACACAAAGATATGGGTAATGGTGCTCATTGTAGATATTACTGCCTTCTGCTGAAGTTGGTGTATCAGTGGCTTCAACCCAGTGTATGTGCAGGACCAACAAAGGGACACAGACTTGTCCCATCACAGCCATGGAGGAGATAGTGAAGGTGATTCAGGGTGTGCATGATTATCTATGACAGTGCATTCCTTGGATAGACTGAAACACATAAGTGGAATATGCAATCTCTTATTTGGTTTGCTTGTCTAGGTGAGGGGTCATCCATGGAGCCAGTCATCTGCTATATTCTCAGATGTTAGTTAACTTGGCTGTGGAAGACAGAAATCCCATTCCCACAATGCTAACACTTTCATAGCAACATTTTTGTTGATAAGGTGTCCTAGCAGGCATTGCTCAAGGTCTCACAGTGCACCAGCATCTAGCCAGGATCGTTGTGCTTCCAGTGCAACTCCTGGTAGAGCCAGCTCTTGTGGCCAGGGCTTGCACACGATGATGAACCCTCTGCCATACATGCTCTGGACCTGTCCAGTAGACCAAGCCACAGTGCTACAACTATTGCTGAGATCGAGTCCCTGCAGACCCACAATCACAGCACCATAGCCCTCAGCACAAAACACACCTCCAGTGACAACCATCCTTCTCAACATTAAACAGTACTGACATTTCCCATTAAAGAACTTTTAACACTCATACTCCCAAGCACTCAGAGTCACTTACTTCACTGTGAAAGATATCTATTCCTGTGCTCTCTTCTCCACCAGCATAGATAATGATAATTGTGCCCTGCACTTTGTACACTTTTACTTGGGTTGCCTATCAGGCATGAGCTATGTCTGATGCACAGTGTGGCCAGCCTATGCATGGTTAAGCACAGTCTGTTGTTGGTTTTGCATGGATCATTTTTACTGTAGTCTATTTCCTTAACTATTGTATATGATGATCTAAAGCTACGAGCAGTCCACTGCCTCTTTGCTAGTGCCATAGCATACTGTGCCATCCACTGCTGCTTGCGCCTCTTCTGATCCTTGTGTGACTCAGCTTCTACTTCCTGTTGTGCTGGGAACTGCTGGCCCTGCAACTGCCCACGTTGCTATAAATGCTTCCTAAGTATAATATTTTTTTCCAAACACCTTCATTGAATTATCACTTGTGACATAGGCAAATTTACATTCATATAAAAGTAATTACATTGTAATTAACATAAACATTTTACTTCTCATATATTGCTATATATCATATAACCTAAGCAACACTGCATAGACTATTCAATTCCTGACTTTTTTAAAACAAGAAACATCTTTATTAAACCATCACTTATTAACTACATAGGCAATCATACATTTATACAAATGAAAACAAACCACACTGACACAATCCTAGTTGCAAGCATTTTACATCACAAACCATACTGACAAACTCTTAGTTGCAGACATTATACTTCACTTATAGTCTACCCAATCTTTTTCACTCAAGCATTACATAGCTCATTTAAGTCCTGTTGTCCTTTAAACCTCATTCCTCCCTTGTATGTACTGTTCCCACAATTTCTAAGTATAACATTGTTGGACATTATACGCATAGACACTATTTTTGCACATGTGGAAGGGTCATACTACAGGGCATCACCAGATGAATCCAGACAGTGAAAGTTTGTCTTCAGCAGCCCAAACACACACTCAATAATGTCTCTTGTTTGCAGCTGAATATGATTGTCCCCTTGGTCATTTGGTGTTTGGGCATTTTTTATAGGTGTCATAAACTAGGATTCCAGGGCATATCCAGCATCACCAACAAGATATCCATGCGTAAAGTCACCCCTCACAAACTGTTGGTATGGATCACAGGTCTGCCATATGGGGGAGTCATGATAACAGCCTGGGTAGCCTGTACACCCATTGCAGATCATACTTTGTACATTACAAGCCACCTGGCAGTTGATGGACTGATAATCTTTGTGGTTCAAGTACCTCCTTCCCAGTTCAGCAGGTTAAGCCTTTATTTCAAAGTGGGTACAATCTATAGCCCCTAGTAATTCAGGAAATGGACTATATCACAGAAATCCTGCATGGTATTTATGCTCTCCTTTGGGGTACATGGAAACAACATATGGTCACTCACATGCTGAAGCATGGCATTGAGAAATTGGTAGAGTATTTTCAAGACAGGTGCCTGAGATGCCCCCACTGTGTCCCCAGTAGGTTACTGAAAGGTCCCTCTAGCTAATACATGTAAAGTAACACAAACCTTAGTATCCACTGGGATAGGTACTCCAGGACTCCCATGGAGCTGCAGATGAGGCAGGCACATGTCTACAATTTCTTGCATGGCATCCCTATCAATGTGGTACTGGATGACAATTTCACTGTTGTGGAAGTCATGAAATATTAAGTTCAGGTGGATAACCATGTGCCTGTGGCAACTCTTGGTTTGCACCTTTTGTTGATTCTTTGTTTGTTTAGTTGCATATCCACTTGTGGCAAAAGGATGTCTATGGAAACTTTCCTCTAACTCAGCAAACTCCTCTGAGTTCTTCTAGTCATTCCCACCCTATACTGGGGGAGATAATGGTTCTTTTATAACAGCTGACCCAAATATTACTCCCTCTTTGGCTCAACCTTTTATTATAGAAAATGCCAGCAGATCTAACAGTTCTCCTATGCCTGCTGTTCCTAAGAATTTTTACAATGGACAATCTTCTATTAGTGATATGCACAGAGACCTGTTTAAAGGCATTCATCAAATGGGGACTACTGTCAGCAATTTTAGAAGCAGAAACTATCCTGTAATTACCGGACAAGGTAATTTTGAACATTGGTTACATCCTTATGAGCCATTTGAACTTTCAACTAAACTTATTGCCTCTAATGCAACCCTGCAAACCCAGCTTGATATTTTCAAACAAAAATTGAGGAAAATAAAAGCTCTTCAGTTGGAAAATGTTTATCTATCTGACTGTATACAGAAATGTACTGTTCGCAAGGGTCTCCAAGTGTAGAAATACCCAAACGGTCTTATTTCTGACCCTATGCTCTTTAAAGACCTTATTTGTTTATGTAACAGCACGAGAATCAGAATCTTAGAATTAATAAAGCTGACAACGAGGCTAAACTAAGTGAGCTTAACTTGGACATTAAGGCATCACACAATTCTATTACCAAAGACTTGCTTTTTTCTGTATACAATGAGCAGTTTAACAATATTGTTCCCATGATTGACAAGGCATCGCAATCCAACAGTCTACATAAACTTGAAAAAATGGAAAGGGATCAAAATCAATACAGCAATGACTGAGCTTACCCCAAACCCCCAAATAGGGGTGGTACATCTTTTATTGACAACAGTCATGTCAACTCCTGTGATCCATCTTTGTTGGAACAACAACCTCCACCACACATTGAACGTACCACAGAGGAATCCCCTTTAATGTGATGCTCAGAAAGAATCACTTCCAACTCATACCCACAAGAACATCTGATACATTCTAGTCCAATGAATAGCAGGAACAATGCAACAAAAATCATCCATGAAGGGGAAACGGGGAAAACAAGAAGATGATTCAATTCTGATGGCATCTTCAGTACTACCCCCACCCCCACCTCGATGGACATGATGGATAATTTTTCATTTTTAAATCTTAGATCCGTTTCTGAACCTGTGACTTCTGTTTTTAAATAAGGTTTCAGTTTTGTTTCATCTTTTACCCTGGATCTAGTCCAGCTGCTGGTCCACTTAAAGCTTTACACCAGATTGCTCAATTTAAGATTATTTGTTGGTAGCACCTTACCTTCTGGAGAAGCAACATATTTAAATTTGAAAAGGAAAAGTGTCTTTCTGTCTCCAATTAACAATATGGTAGGAGCTTTTGAAAGGGTCTGTAAACAGGGCTTCAGAAGGGATTAGAAAAAAACATGTTTTTAAGTCCTTTAACTTGACACTCCCCAAGAGACAAGTTTTACAATCTGTGAGAAGCAATAGAACTCTCTGGAATTTGAAACTGCATAAGGGGAGGGGGGGTAGTAATGTAGTTATTATGGACTCTTCTGATTACTCAGTTAAAATGTCTGAATTATTGACAGATGAGAACAAATACAAGATAATCTCTAAGGACAAAATAAACAGTCCATACAGTAAAATTGATCTAACACTACAGGATCTATTACTTTAAGGTATATTCGATTTACCAACTGTCAGTTTCGTGAAAGTGGACAATCCCCTTATACCATCTATCTTTGGGAATCCTATAATCACAAGAACCCATTAAATCCACCTTTCAGACCCACTGGAGCAGCCACAAGGTCTAAGACTGAACCTCTTGCCATTTTTATAGATGTTATTTGCAAAAAACTACTAGACTCTAAACTACACATCCTTAGTGATTCCTAGCAACTACTGGAAAAGTTGAAACACGTACCTTACTATAATGACTACACAGGATCACAGGACTATGCAACCGAGGGGGCTGAATTTGGAGGTTAACTTGAACATTTAAATATTGTTTGCAAAATATTTTGTATTTTTGTATGTAATTTTATTTTGTAAAAATTGTTTATGTTAAATATTCAAGTGTTTGACATGTATTTATTGTATTGTATTGTGATCTAGGAGGGTACTACATATCACACAGATTACATTTTAAATTTGCAATTTGGATTTATTTTCACATTATTGATTAATTAATTTAGTTAATTGTGAGGTGGCACTTGTATAAAAGCAGCTGCTTGGCATAAGAAAAGTTATTCCTTGAAAGGGTGAGCAGAGTACCAGAAGTACCAGTAATACATTTTCAGCAGAATGACCAGCTCAGCTCTAGTTGTATGTATTTCAGTATTTTGGTATTGGCTTTGCTGTGGATTTATTGTGTTTGAGATGTCTTTGGAGGGAGCACAAGCTGCATATAGTGCTTTCCGCACTTTGGTGGAACAGAAGAAGTTTTTATTTCTCAATTTATTGAAGGAGAGATAGGTCAAGTTGGCTTCTAATGATTCTGGTTGTCAGCTAATGGTGATGACTTACATTCGAAGTTTGAGCAATTGGAGTGATTGTTGTTGAAAGAGGTAATTTTATTTTATGACACAAAACTGTTAGAGAAATATCTCAGTTTAAACATCCTCCCAGCGGACTGAGAGTTGATCAGTTACCAGCTGGTGAATTTACCAATGAAGAATTAGACCTGCTTGATGAATGGAAGCAAATTTCATTACAATGTATATTAGGTTGGCTCAAAGTGTTGGTAAAGAGAAATTTAAGGTTGTACGAGAAGGCACAAGATAACATTTTACAGTTGCAGGACTGTTAATTGAATGAAATTTCCGAATCTTTATTTGCCAGCAAAATGAAAGAAATCAAAAGAAAGACGAAGAAAGCAGAGACTGAAATTCTTTCCTGTAAGAAGCTGAATTGAGATACTGCAGATTTTAAGAATGACCTTATTTACATCTGGCAGAGGAAACCATGGCAGGGGAGGTCAAGGTTCAAATCTTCAGATGGCACACAACTCTTCAGCCTCTTCAGGGAAAATGTCTTTTAGCAAGAATAGTGTCTCTTTTGAAAGCATTCAAATGGGAGAAAGTACTCAAGGCGCAGGATCAGCAGTACAGTATGAACCGGGAACAGATTTTCAGCAAACAACAGAGGAAGAGGGAGAAGGAATAAGCAATTCACTCCAGCCCTTCGAGGCATGTTATGGACTGATTTTCTAATTTGGACTTTCAGTACAACAGTTTTTCAGGTAAGTGTCATATTGCACATGATAGGTTAAATGTTAATTTATCTGAATTAGTTGTTTCAAATGACATTAGGAATTTATTGCTAAAAGGTATCAAATTTGTACCGATAAAAGTACCAACTCAAGCAGATGTGTTTTTAGAGGTTAAGCATTTTGTAGAAAACTACTTTTGAAAGCATTTTTTCAACATACTCACAAATAATAATATTACTGTTCAGAATTTGTGGATCTATGTGATGATTTTTGCATGGGGTAACAGTAAATTCATGCCACTGAGGTTTTCTATGACTTTAATTAGTTTTGAAAAAAAATATTATGCAACAAAGTGGAATTGGAATATGTAAAATTTATCACATCTAGAAAGAATTTCAACTTATAAAAAGAGAAATGTTTAGTCCTCAAATCACTTTGTGGCTTGAACAATGACTATGTATTCAGGCAGCCGGCTGAAAGGGGAAATTGGGTAATAATTTTGACAGCAGGGTATAACAACATGGCTTTTGACCTACTTTTGAATAAGAATGACTATGAGAAGCTGCCCAATAATTCCCAGGCCGAATACAATTCAGTGCTCTTGGAAATATTGGAAAGAAGTGAGAGGTTAGGGTTTCTATCAGAGATGAATGTTAAAAAACTGCACATTAAAAGTCCTAAAGATCCAATCTTTTATGCAATTCAAAAAATACATAAAAATTTTGTGGAACCACCAGAAAGACTGATAGTTTCAGGAGTGAATTCATACTTGCAAAATGTAGGTATCTTTCTGGATGTTCATTTAAAGAAACAATTAGGTAAATTTCCATCTCATATTAGAAATACAGATTTTTGTGATAGTGTCAGAGGGATGGAATAGCATGGAGATTATTACTGAATTACAGTAGTCATTAACTTGTATACCAGCATCAAAAAAGATGGGGTTTGGAAGCCATTCTGAATATGTTGGGGGAAAGACCTCACACTTGTTTCATTTTAAAAATTCTAGAATTTTGTCTTACACATAACTATTTTTGTTTTGCTAAAGAGGTTTTTTGCAAAAAGAAGGGTCTATGATGGGAGCTCCCTTCGCTCCCTCCTATGTCACTTTTATGCTGAGTTTGAGAAGAGAGTTATATATCCCACAAATTTTTTTCTAAGAATGTCATCATATACAAGTGGTACATTGATGACTTTATTTGTAGGGGTGATGTGGCACTATTATGGGAGTTCTTTGGTTAGCTAAATAAGAATGATTTTGGCTTAAGATTCCCCACGTGGTGAATAAATATTTGATTCAATTTCTGGATGTGACTTATATGCTGGCAGGGATAAGTATGTGTATTTTAAACCTTACAGGTTGGCAACATAGTATTCCAATAGATATATTCCTACCATAGCAGACATACCTTATTTTCTTAAACACAGTTCAGGCTCTAGATGCTCAGAGTGTTATACTAATGTAACAACCTTGTTCTATCCCTGTTCGGAATCTATCTCCCTCAAAGAACAAAGCATGATTGTCATGGAAAAGTTTCACTTAGAAGTGGGCACACAGTGGTGCAGCCTCACAGCAAGAGGTTCTCTGGTTCGATTCTCAGCTGGAGTGCCTTCTGTGTGGAGTCTGCATGTCCTCCCTGCATTTGCATTCCTCCTGGTGCTGCAGTTTCCTCCCACATTCCAAATACATGCATCTGCAGCATTTCTCCCCAGGCCTCTGCTGAAAATGGGCTTTGTCCCAGTTGGACTTTCTTGGCAAACAAATGTTAAATAAATAAATAAATAAGTGCACTGCACTCCTGATTAGAAAATGCCATATTAGTTCTGTGTTCTTATGAACTCTAACCTTTCTAATGTAGTGTAGTCTTCCAGATGGGTTAATAATTAAATTTTGTGTTATTTGTCTGTGGGATGATGGGGGGGTTGTTAAGAGGTAACCAGGGTATTTTATCACAGTCTGTTGTCATTAAACTAGAATAAGTGGGCCCATGTGGCTCACTGACTCCTAAAAGTTGGCCACCACTAGACTACAGGCTTCACCACTACCACTAAGCATGTGAAGTATCCAGTTATAGAGATGTGCAATTTGTATATAGTATCATCTCATGCTGTGACCAAGAATGATTTTAACTTTTGAGGTGATGAGGAGCAAAAGTGGGCAGTAACTTCACCACAGCACAGACACATTTCAGTATGCAGATATGCATAATTCAGTACCCACCATAAAAAAAGTAATTATTGTAGTCTGGCTTCCAGTCTTCACAAAGGTTACTTTCTACAATACAGACATACCAATTACACTTCATTAACTAGGACTAAAAGATAGAAAAAATTATCTGCAGCTGCTCACATTCACCCAGCCCCCACCAACATTAACAACCTTTAATGCATCAAGCTCAAGTTCAAACACTGGTGGGTTAGTGGTGTCTCTATAAACAAAATTACTGTAATCCCCAATACCATGAACAGGTTAAGCTAAAAGCCACTTTCAGCAAACATGAAACAAAACTCCAAAAACACTGATTCCGGAAACAAATAAAATAAAAATAAAACACTAGAAAATACCCAAAACAATAGAATTTAATGACCAAGAAGCATTAAACAGTTTAATGTTGGTCTTGGTCATTAAACATGAAACAAAGCCTTTTGTTGAGGAAGTCCCTCTGCAGTTTCATATCTTATCTACACTAACTCCACAGTCTTGCTATAGTGGGGAAAAGTACTCTATATCTGACTTATTCTCAATATTGGAACATATCATTGAACAGCTGTCATGTTCCCACCCTAAGCAAGAAAGCCAAGACAGGAAGAAGATTCTGAGATAACACACTCAGAACATTTCTTTGTTGTCCAGACACTCATAGTTTGGATGACAATAGTCAACCTCAGACTTTTCTTTTGTTAGAATTTGTACTCTATTGTTTATATGTCAGATCTTTTCCTAAAGGTCTTCCACATGCTTCTCCTAAATATTCTTCACACTTACCTTTCTGTGAAATGCATCCCCCATGAAAGGAATGCATGATAATTGCTTTTGTGCTTGTATTTAGAAGTACTGCTCAAATGATGTTATACTCTGCTCTTAGAACAGCTACAAGCTAGAGGTTTTTGACAGGACTGCTAAACTGTCCCCAGGAAGATGTTACTATCCATAACCAACGACATGTAAACACGAGCAGGATGCTCAGTGAGTATAAACAAAGTCCTTGCAGTGGCCCGTTTTGTGCTAAAGCCATGCTGCCATCTTCTGAGTCAGCAGTAAGCAAATAAAATTCTCCCCTCCTCAGTTCTCACCAAAGTTCCACTTCTCATGAATACTCACAACCACAGATGAGAAAATGGTCCAGCAGAAGAGATGCTCTAACTAACCAGTCCCGTGGCAATCTGTGCCACTTCTGATACCAGGTCATGTGTGACAGAAGACAGATGCCCAGACCTACTCCATTAATGTGAGAAAGTCCTGACCAGAGAAGGCCATAATTCAGGCAGACATGGAGAAGTTTGTACCCCTGCCTGCAGCTATTCTTTGTTTGTGCATCAAAATGGATGGAATGCCCTTCTCAAAAAGAGCCAGGGTGTAGCTTCCTCCCTCCATACTGTTGCCTTCTGTATTACAGGACCAAGCCAGGAAACTACAGTGTATCCTCCCACCACCACCACCACCACCACCACCACCACACACCCACACATGCATGTGCACACACATACACACACACACACGCGCACACGCGCACACACACACACACACACACACACACACACACACACACACACACACACACACACACACACACACGCACACATACACATGACTACTTCATTCATCAGTAGGTGATAAGAGCAATTTTTTTAAGTCAAAATCCACATGCCCTGGCAGATGACATGATCACTGTCATGTGACCATGAGAGCCTAAAGTGACTCCTCTGCATATGTGTTCACATGCATACACTTTATCAGGGGCTGCTATCATAGGCTTAGTAGTGCCAGCTCATACCTCTCCAGTCTATGCTACATTACTGGCAAGAGCAAACCTCTACTTAATGGTCATGAGCATAACCAGTGACAATGAAAGTGAAATCACCATTACCCCCCCCCCCCCCCAAGCTGGACAAGCTGATGTCAGTAGTGAGAAGAGTATTATGTCAGGTCTGTTACAGATGCACTGAGCTCAGCACCATATCAGTGATGTTGCAGTTGTGCTGAGGTGACCTATGAGTCAAGTGTGACACCCTGAATTTCACTCCCACACTCCTCCACCCACATCCTGCAGTACTCAAGCTGCTATTTGAACTTGGGCCATCCTGATCCCAGTTAGGACTTTATCATACTGTACTGTGGAGCCAGGTGACAATCCAGTCAATGTTTAGCTGAAGAAAATCAGTAGGCCTACTTACCAACCACTGCAAAGCACTTACAGAATATCAGCAAAAGGCTTAGCAAGTTTTTTTCTTCCTAAAACACACTTCAAAGAATCTGTGCTATAATTCAAATTATTAATACAGTTACTAAGGGTGAAGATCCACTGGATATGCAATGCTTCCAAAAGTAATATGTCTGTGAGCCATTACCTGTAACAGATCTGGAGCTACTCATACAGAACAGGAACACAAATGAAGTCTGGCAACAAACTAAGTTGTCCCGGGACATCTCCATGGGGGGGGGGGGGTTAGGTTGATATTAAGGGGAGTTAAGTGAGTTGGGGAGGTGAAAGGGTTAAGTGGAGGCAGGGATGGTTGGGAGGAAATGAGATAATGATGGGGAGGGGCTTAAAATGTTTTGTCTAGTGTAGTTGGGTTAAGCAATCACATTTTGGCTTGAACTTGCTATCTGCAAGTTTGTGTCCCAGATAACCGATAGGTATCTCGGTGGACAGGTAGGCCTTGGATAAAAGAAGTGTGTTTGGTGGAGGTGAGTAGTATTTATATATTAAAATGATGAGGGAAGGTACACTGGGGTAGGGCAAGATGACTTGGCTTTGGTTGCATTAATGGAAAGGAAGAGTGAAGGCTTGTAGCAGGATCGGTTGTTCAGGGGGGTTTGGATTGCTGTCTTGCAGCAGTGATGTTTAACCTGCACAGTGGAGGAAATGTTCAGTGGCCATTTCAAAGGTATCATGCACACACAGTCCCCCCCCCATGATTCAATAGTTAATGGAGGTTGGGGGGGTTTGTAGAATGGAGTAGAGAGACTGGTGTGCTGTGGTTGTGTTGTGATGGCCAGTTTGCTTTGTGCCTCTTGGGTTGCTTGTTACTTTTTCATGTAGTTGGTGGACTGCAGTGTTTTAATATTAAAATAAATAAATAAATAAATTGTTTCTGTTGATATTTGAAGTGCTTTCTCATCTGCCTTTTGGTGGCTGCGGCTTCCCTGATGTGAGAAGGCATCGGGACGGCAGTGGTTGAGGTGGAAATAAATAAATAAAAAAGGTAAAAATTGGGAGTTGTTTGTGGGCTGTTTCTACTTTGCTGGAGGTTGGAGGGAGTCATGATTGTCATTTTCGCGGGCTGTGAGTTTCACTGGGGGAGGGGGTTGCTACCATGCATGCACAGTAAGGTTTATAGGTAATAAAAAAAAAAAAAAGGGGCGATCACAGATATTTAGCCAGAATATTAGTTGGAAAGGTTAGGGATTCCTTTTTGTTAGTATGTAGAGTGCTCCTGCTTTCTCAGTAGCATTTGGAGAGTAGCTGTGCATTTTTCACCTCAGCCCAAAGGGTTTTCTCGGGCTTGGAGATATGTTATTAGGTACACAGTGCGCATGCGTGCCGGATTTTCCACAACCTCTTTCGCTATGAAATTTTAGTCACACATACACGTATACAAAAAAAAAATCTACATAATTACAAATAAAGTAAACAATAGTGTTTTAAATCATATTGACACCCCAATTTTTTTTTACTAGTGCACTAATTGTAATGGGGAGGATGTGAGAGGAGGGCGGTTGCTAGGCAGACGTGGCTAGTTGTGATAAATACATTTCATTCCACTTACTGAGCATCTACTGCATATTAAAAAATGCAGACCTCCCCCTTTTTCAAAAAAAAAAAAATACTAACGGGCGAGGCATTTCCTTCTCAGGCCACAAGTAAGGTGATTTCCTGGGCAATGCAATGTCTGCAAGTAATGGCTGCATCTGCTTGGCTTCTCTTGTATGGTATAGTGGTTGTGTTTGGATTCCCCTAGAGCGAGTTCACCGTCAGCATCTGAAGCCATCACGGTTCAAACAACAATGTAAACGGTAAATTCATTTGTGGGCTGCACACATTTACTCTGGTGGTTAAATTATATATAAAAATAAAGAGAGGAATGTTGGGACAGCAGCTTATGACCCAGTGGGGACGTGAGGTGCTTGCTTGTGTTGATTGTTCACTGCGCTTGCACGGTGGCGGCATGCACCATCTTTGAGGAGGAGAGTTGGTGGAGAGCTTTTCATTTGGTGGCTCGGATTGTGAGCGGCATCTGTGCTGGTAGTTTACTTGAAGGCAATTTGCCATACAGCAGTGCTCAATAATCACTGAGGGCAGAATCATTGATCTTCTGACTTCTGCTAATTCCCGCTTCTTATAAGAGGTATAACCCTGCAAATATATTTTCGCAGGCTTTAGCTCCTGAGGTAATGCCATAGTCGGTGCATGCCTTGTGGGGATTAGGGTCATTTTATACTAAGGGGTCTAATTTTATAATAAAGCTGAGCAGTATACAAATCTGAGCATTAAACACATTAGCACAGCAGTGAAGAGTCAAGCTACAGATTTACTGTGTGATACTTTTATGGTTAACAGTATTTGACATCACTAGCTTAGGGTGGTGAGCTATCACAAGTTATCTCCGGAATCCATCGTTCACGTTTAGTTACTGCCTGTGTTTGTTTGGGCAGTTAATTCCTTGTCTGGCTTTCTTGAGGTTATAGGCAGGGCTGCTTTTCATTTGTTATCATTCCGGCAAACTGGCAAGGGCTTAATCATTGCATTTTGATTAACAAATTTATGTAATCATCTGTTGTGACCACTGCTGCACATACCTCTCAAAACCCTAAAATTCGGGACAAATCCATACATAACAGGAGCACAATGGTCCAACATCAGGGACAGATTTTAAATATTGATGTTATCATCTTAGAAAATAGCTAGAATAAGAGGTTGTTTGGCAGCATTGATGGTGGGTAGTAAAATCACGACAGCCAAGAGATATATTTAGCAGTAATTAAAAACTTTACTGGTATCAGGTTTAGTGGCAGTGTCAAGTGATAATGGAGAGCACCCAACTTTGGTAACCATATCACTCATTTTTTCTGGAATTTCACTTACATGAGGACCAAGGCTGTCCATTATGAGGGGGGTCCCAGATCATTGTTTTCTGAGAGACAAACCTGAGGATTTCCCCATTCTAAAGGCTAGGCATATTCCTCATCATATCAACCCAGCAGTTTGATAACCTTGAAATCCCAGTATAAGCAGTACAACAGCTTATGATCCTATGTTATCTACTCCCTATTCTGCATTAGATTAAGTCAAAAATGTCAATATTCACCAATAGTTTCAAAAAAGGTAACTTTTATTAATAACAGCAACCAAATGACTACAGCACAGAATTCACAATATATTATGAGTTACACTGAGTCTTAAGTGAGCTATTCTATACAAGACACATATACAACTTCACCCCCTTCATGTGTGGGGTTTACTTTTAACATACTTGACTGGTAGTTAAATTTATTTTGGGAATTTGATAGGGTCATTGGATGCATAGTTTTAGTTATGGCTGCTTTGTCATAGATGGGAGTGGCGGTGGTACATTTCTTCCCGGGTTGGCAGGATAGGTTGTCCTTGAAGATGCCTTGGAATGTGTGTTATGTATTTTGGACGTTTTACATGTCTTTTTCTTTCTTGCAGATGGGGTCTTGGAATGCTGCGGCTGTAATTTGGAATAGGTGGGTATAAGGTGGAGCCTGCTCATTACTATTAGAGAGTTTAATTTTGTCCTTTTCTTTGCAGATGGTTGTGTGCCTAGTACCAGTTGTGACGATACAGTGAATTCACAGATGATGGAAGCAGTGGCGAGTGAGTAGGTTACACAAGGGGAACACAAGTGGGCAACAGTTACTGATGGAAGTAAGTGGATTTCAAAGTTGTTGAGTTTTGTTAGAGTATTTTACACTGCTAGTGAGAGAAGTACAGGTATTTTGAGTTTATGATATCAGGGTTAATGGGTTGTACAATTTGTTCTATTAACTGTTAGTATGTTAGATTAATGTTGAAAGTTGTCCCTGCTTTTGGGCATTTGCATTCAATAGTAAAGGGAGCATGGCCATTGGCTATAGGTAAGGGTTTGATGGGGTGGCAGGGGTCCTGGTCAGTGCCTTCATGTTAAGTAATCATGGTATGTGCGCACGTAGAATTTATCATTGTTTCTTTATTTGCAGATTGCTGGAGTGCAGAAAGCATCATGCGGTGGCTTGAAAAGGGGATTTGAAAGGTGTTGTTTTGATAGAATGGACATTCTTCCAACTTGAATGGGGCACAAGGAGGGTCTGAGTAATCATCTTAGTAAGGCATGTTTGAGCTCTGTGTTTAATTAGTGGGAGCTGATTATTGCATTGGTATAGGGGGCAAGTAAGGAAGAGTTAGGTAAAGGGTGCCAAAGGGGAAAACTGTCGGGGATGGTTTATGGGGAGTGCGGGGATCCCACAGGATGCATAGAGTCATGATGTTCATAGGAGCACAGGAACTTATTGGGCTACAGCCCTACGGCTCCTGCAAGCCAGTGAAGTTCAATCCCTGCTTTCTTGGAACCTTGGGTGGTCATATTCACTGATCCAGTTGTTTGAATTGTATGTGGGGAAAGAGCCAAGGAGGGTTTGACATGATGCTGGAGTTTGTTCCTAACTGGTGGTATCTTGGGGTGACAGGTTTGTCTCTTGAGTAGGTAGTGTTGATGTTACATACCAGGTTAAGGTTTTACAGAATAGCACAAGGATCATTTCACTTGGGGTTTGGGTGAATTTTGTAGCTAAGGTTTTAGGAAGCATGGTAGGTAGGTGGCTGTGTTGGGGTAGTTTTAGAAACTGGGTGCATTGTTACAGGGGAGTTAGAAAGTTTAAGGAAGCCTGGTTGCAGGATAAGGCAGCTGTAGGATACTAGTGGTATAAGTAACATAAGGAAAGAGAGCTTTTGAGGGGAAAGGCGAGGGACAAACAGGGATTAAGAATGGTTTGATAATGAGTGAATTGGGGGTGTTTATGGGTTGGCATGTGGAGCATTTCATTGTTGAGCATAGGTGAGTTTTCAAGAACTAGGTCAAGTGGTGCTGGATTTTTGCCATCTAAAATTAGGACATTAAAGTTTTGGAGTTAGACTATTCCCTATGGTAATGGAATTGTTGCACATATAGAACTGGGTAGTGGGTGGGCTAAGGTGATATGCTACGGTTAACAGGGTCTTGGGTGTGAGACTTGCTACTAGTTGTTTGATTGTGTGCCGTCATGAGTTAAGGGGTTATAATTTGTGGTTTTGTTGTGGTTATAGGCTGTCATTATATTCAGGTTGAATCATGATTTCAGCTATGAAGGCAGCAGGCTAAAAGGGTATGTGTTCTCTTGGTGTGGATGTTCCGGTGTTACAATGGGGTCATGATAATCCTACTTTATTTAGTTTCATTAGGGTGTGTTTCAGTGATGACATGGCAAAGGGGTTTATGATGGGATTCTAAGGTGCTTTACAGATGATGGGTACACCAAATGATGTTTGGCTTGACCCTTCCCTTTATGGAAAGTGGATTGAACAATTTTGGGTAGAAGGGAGGGGGAACAGCCTGGTCAGGCTGGTTGGTGGAGAAGAGGGATGGGCTTGCCCTCTTCTGTTCCCCCTCTGATGTCTGGATGTTCATTTCAAGGATCTGGGGAAAGGAAATGAGCAGTTGGAGGAAGCTTGCTGAATAGATAAGCAAGCTGAGGTAAAGACGGTGCTTATTTGGTGGAAGGTAATTCAATGGGTGGTGTATGAAGTGAGTTGGGACGCTGCTTCATAAGTAAAGTAAGCGAGCAGAGGTATGGACCCTGCTTGTTGGGCAGGGTGAGTAGGTACGCTGCCCTGATTAACATTACAAGGATGTTATGCTGTATTTAGAATCAATTATATCGTGAATAGCTGTAATTAATAAAGTTGGTGATCAAAGCTATGTTATGGAAATTTAATAAAGGTAATCAAATGTCATTTGGTGTGATGTGTGTTACTGAAGGGGACCGAGACAAATGAAGTTTGGCAACAAACTAAGTTGTCCCGGGATATCTCCATGGGGGGGGTAGGTTAATATTAAGGGGAGTTAAGTGGGTTGGGGAGGTGAAAGGGTTAAGTGGAGGCAGGGATGGTTCGGAGGAAATGAGATAATGATGGGGAGTGGCTTAAGAAGTTTTGTCTAGTGTAGTTGGGTTAAGCAATCACATTTTGGCATGAACTTGCTACCCACTCTCCCTCCCTCTTTTCGTTGGTGGGGTGTAGGGTTATTTTATCCGTGGGGGTAGGCGGAGAAGAGGGTGTATTCATACAATGAATGGTGTATGAAGTGAGATGGGACGCTGCTTCATAAGTAAAGTGAGTAGAATAATGAACTGATTAATTGTCCAAAAAAAAATTAATCCATAAACCCCTTAAATGAGGAAGTGTGGCACAAACGTGATAATGTGCATGACAACATTCTTATATGCAGAATAAATGGCAGGAATATTAACAATAAAGCCAGATGTTGAATGCACTTGTGGGGAGAATAAAGTTGGCCTGAGACTTTCGATCTTTGCAGTGAAAAAAAACAATAATTTATAAACTTCAACATTTTCTAAAGTAGAGATTAATTCCAGTGCATGGACTATATTTTATAACTTAGATGCCAGTTCTATTATATAAAAGTAAATCACAGATAAATAATTACTTACCTGTGGAAAGTAAATCCAGAAATAACATCTACCTCTTTTTCAGTCATCCTATTCAGGACTACATGCAAGCTGAAGCCTATCATAGCAAGCAGCAAGCATACTGCAAAAAAACAGTCTTGGACAGGATGCCAGTGCAATGCAGGATGTATGCAAATGCACACACACACACACAAGCATATTGCATACACACAGTTCATTAAGAACAACTGCCAGTTCTCCTATCAGCATGCCTTTGGTTGTGGAATGAAAGTGGAGATCCTAGCAGCAACTTCTACAGAATAGGTGGGGGCACATAGACTGTGCTTAGAAAGAACCTCAGAACCTCAGCTGGGAACCAAACCAGAGAACCAAGGTCTGTCAGATGGTAGCATTAAAACTTGTACCCTGGACCACCTTCAGACAAGCATTTAAACATTGTCATAATTAACATTTCTGAAGTCATGCTCATGAGTTATGGAGTTTTTGAGTTTAAAACTGTGAAACATGCTAATAATACAAAATAATTTTGCTTCACAGAATTTCACCCAGCAGAAGGCTTTTCTAAAGTATTACTTACGGTTCCTTTCAACAAAGTCTGAAAACAGTATGGTGGTAACATTCTGCAATTAATTTCCTTGTGTCAAAGCTGCCGTGTATGCTGTCAGCTTTACTGCTTACCTCACTGTAACACCTCTGAATATTCATGGTGTCACCCCAACACAAAGGTCACCTCTCCACAGCTGTAACACCACTGACATGGTGCTTAGCTCCACATATCTGTAACATACCTGACACAGTGCTCTAGTCACTGCATCTATAACTACCTTATTTACAAAGTACTCATTTCTATAACATTCCTAACATGGGACTCATCTAAATATGGCTTTAAAACCCCTGCTATGGAGCTTACCACTCTGAGTCTGGAACAGCCTTGACACAGTGCTCACAAGCTTGTTACGTTCCTGATGTAGTATTCATCTCACTGCATCTGTAGTGTCCATGACATAGCACCCACCTCACTGCATCTGTAATGTCTATGGCATAGCACCCACCTCACTGGATCTGTAATGTATATGACATAGCACCCACTTCACTGCATCTTTAATGTCTATGACATAGCACCCACCTCACTGCATCTGTAATGTCTATGACAGTACACACCTCACTGCATCTGTAATGTCTATGACATAGTACCCACCTCACTGCATCTGTAGCTTCCATGACATAGCACCCACCTCACTGCATCTGTAATGCCTATGATATAGTACTCACTTCACTGCATCTGTAATGCGTATGACATAGTACCCACATCACTGCATCTGTAATATCCATTTCACAGTACCCACCTCAATGCATCTGTAATATCCTTAACATAATATTCACCTTGATTCCTACTTTGCTGTATCAGTAATATGGCTAACATAGAGCCTACCTCACTGTATCAGTAGCATCCTAATGCAGTATCCACCACACTGCATCTGTAATATTCCTAACATGAGACTCACCTCGCTGCATCTGTAACACACCCTTCACATAGTACTGATCTTGCTGGCTCCATAAAATTCCTGACATAGAACCCATCTCCCTATATTTTCAACATGTCTGATATAATACTCACACTGCTGCATCTACAACCTCAGTAGCATAACACTCACTTCACTGCATCAGGAGCCACCCTAACATAGTACTTACTTTACTGCATTGGTAATATCCCTGATACCCTACTCATCTTGGGTTGTTAGTAAATCCCTGACATAGTGCCCACCTCAAAGTATCTGTAACATCACTCTACTGTATCTGTAATACAGTTGACATACTCAGAATGTCACCCTTGACACAGTAATTGCCTCACTGCTGTTTCTTCACCCTTGCTGTGGAACTAAGTCTGAATTCAATACATCTGTAACAGACAGGGTTCATCTTACTGTAAATATAACATCCTCAAAATCACAGTGCTCATCTCAGTGCAGCTGCACAATCCATGAAATGGTACTCACCACACTAAGTCTGTAACAGCCTTGAGATAGTGCCCACTTCAACATGTATGTTACATCCCTCATACAGTGGTCATATTGATGCATCAGTAAGACTCCTCATTGTATCTTTAACATACCTAAGATAGTACTCACATCACTGCATCTATAATATCCCTAACAGTACACACACCTTCTGCAGCTATAGCAATTCTAGCATAGTACTTACCACCTTGCATCTGTAGCATCCTAATACACTAGTCATCTCACTGCATCTATAATATCTATAATGGTTTACTATTAGAATCTCGAAAGTTAAAAAAAAACAGGTACTTATGAGCGAAGTGTTTCGCCAAAAGTACACATCAGCTAACAGCCCTAATGTCAAAAAACAGCTGTTAATACCAAAAATGTCGAACACGACATTTTCGACACTTAACAGCAATCCCACCCTTCCCATAACTCCCTAACTAGGAAACCTACCATCCCATTTATGCAGGGGGGCAAGCCCCCCTGCACCCCCCACAGCCCCTAACTATATATTCCAACTCTGAGATTGCACTACTGTGAGAAAAGGGATGTAGTTCCCTTACCACACTGTACCACGATCCCTGTACATAATCAAACGTTATATTTGTGAATGCACAGATCATTCGCAAATATTCCATTCGATTACATGGCCGGCACACATATGAACTATTCGAACATCTGTAGTTCGAATAGTTCATAGGCATGCAATACTACACCAATTTTATAATAGTAAACCATCTATAACACCATGCTCCCCTCACTGTGTCTGTAACATCTTTAACATAGTACATACCTCACTGCATCTGTAACATCCTTAACATAGTACTCAACTCACTTCATATGTAACATCCATAACACCAAACTCTCCCCACTACATCTATAACATCGTTAACACAGAACTCATCTGACTGCATCTATAACATCCATAACACCATACTCACCTATATGCATCTGTAATATCCCTAACATCTTCCTCACCTTTCTGCATCTAAACCTATAGCAAATATGGCTTAGTACTCACTGTGCTGTATCTGTAGCATCCCCAACACAGTACTCCCACTCACTGCATCTATAACATCCCTAACATGATACTCACCTTGATGCAGCTATAACATCCATAACACTGTACTCACCTAACTGCATCTGTACTGTCCTAACACAGTGCTAAACTCACTGCATATGTAGCATCCTAACACTATCCTTATATCACTGAATCTATAACATCATAACAAAATCCTCACATCACTATATCTATAACAACTTTAACAGTACTATACTCACAGCATCTGTAATATCCTAACACAATACTCACATTACTACATCTGTAATATTCTAACAGTACTAATGTCACTGCATCTGTAGCATCCTAACACAGTACTAAATTCACTGCATCTGTAGCATCCTAACACTGTACTCATATCACTGAATCTGTAACATCCTAAAAACAAAGTCCTCACCTGACTGCATCTATAACATGTTCCATGCAAAGCAGAGTTCCGCTCTAACTCAGTTCAAGTGAAACTTGGACAATTGCATGGGGAACCGGAATGCATCCTTGGTTTGGCACCTATTTCTCTAATGGACAAAGGCAACCTGTAAATGGTTCACTTCCCAGGCCCCTGCTTACACTGATCAAGGGTATTAGAACTTGTCAGAGACTTGGGATGCATGGCTAGGCTTAAAAAGGCCCTTGCGGTTGTTAGCCTAGTAAATAACTATGAACCTAAGAACAGTACTCACCTCACTGCATCTGTAATATCATAACATAGTTCACACGTCACTGCATCTGTAGCATCCTAACACTGTATTCATATAACTGAATCTGTAACATCCTAACACAGTCCTCTCTTTACTTTAGCTATAAAAATTTTCACACAGCACTAAACTCACTGCATCTGTAATATGCTAACACTGTACTCACACATCTGTAACATCATAACACAGTACTCACATTGCTACATCTGTAATATTCTAACAGAGTACGCACATCACTACATCTGTAACATCATAACATAGTACTCACATCACTACATGTGTAATATAACACAGTACTCACATCACATCTGTAATATCCTATCATAGTACTGACATCACTACAGCTATAATATCCTAACACAGTACTCACATCACTACATCTGTAATGTCCTAACACACTACTCACATCACTACAGCTGTAACATCCTAGCATAGTACTCACATGACTACATGTGTAACATCATAACACAGCACTCACATCACTACATCTGTAATATCCTAACACAATACTCACATCACTGCATCTGTAACATCCTAGCACAGTGCCCACATCACTACATCAGTAACATCATAGCATAGTACTCACATCACTACATCTGTAATATCCTAATACAACTTACATCACTGCATCTGTAACATCCTAACAGAGTACTCGCATCACTACATCTGTAACATCATAGCATGGTACTCACATCACTACATTTGTAACATCATAACACAGTACTCACATCACTACATCAGTACTGTCCTAACACAGTACTCACATCACTGCATCTGTAACATCCTAATAGAGTATTCGCATCACTACATCTGTAACACCATAGCATAGTACAGATGTAGTGATTTGAGTACTATGCTATGATGTTACAGATGTAGTGATGTGAGTTCTCAAATCACTACATCTGTACTATCCTAACACAGTACTCACATCACTGCATCTGTAAAAGAGTACTCGCAACACTACATCTGTAACATCATAGCATGGTACTCAAATCACTACATCTGTAATACCCTAACACAGTACTCACAGCACTACATCTGTAATATCTTAACACAGTACTCCCATCACTATATCTGTAACATCGTAACACAGTACTCACATCACTACATCTGTAACATCACAACACAGTACTTACTACACTACATCTGTAATATCCTGGCATGATACTCACATAACTGCATCTGTAACATCCTAACGCAGTACTCACATCACTATATCTGTAATATCCTAACACAGTACTCACATCACTACATCTGTAACATCACAACACAGGACTCACTACACTACATATGTAATATCCAAGCAAAGTACTCACATAACTGCATCTGTAACATCCTAACGCAGTACTCACATCACTACATCTGTTATATCCTAACACAGTACTCACATCAGCACATCTGTAACATCCTAAGACAGTACTCATATCACTACATCCGTAACATCATAACATAGTACTCACATAACTACATCTGTAACATAACACAGTACTCACATCACTACATCTGTAATATCCTAACACAGTACTCACATCACTACATCTTTAGCACTACAACAAAGTACTCACATCACTACATCTGTTATATCCTAACACAGTACTCACATCACTACATCTGTAATATCCTAACACAGTATTCACATCACATCTGTAACATTACAACACAGTACTCACATCACTACATCTGTAATACCCTAACACAGTACTCACATCACTATATCTGTAATATCCTAACACAGTAGTCACACCACTTAATCTGTAACATCATAACACAGTACTCCCATCACTACATCTGTAATATCCTAACACAGTACTCACATCACTACACATGTAACATCATAACATGGTACTCACATCACTAAATCTGTAACATCACATCATAGTACTCACATCACTACATCTGTAACATAATAAAACAGTACTCACATCACTACATCTGTAACATCCTAACAGTACTCACATCACTGCATCTGTAACATCATAACACAGTACTCATATCACTACATCTGTAACATCATAACACAGTACTGTGTTAGGATGTTACAGATGTGGTGATATGAGTACTATATTATGATGTTACACAGTACTCATATCACTACATCTGTAAAATCCTAACACAGTAATCACATCACTGCACCTGTAACATTACAACACAGTACTCACATCACTAAATCTGTAATATCATAACATGGTACTCAAATCACTACATCTGTAATATCCTAACGCAGTACTCACATCACTACATTTGTAATATCCTAACATAGCACTCACATCACTACATCTGTAATATCCTAACATAGTACTCACATCACTACATCTGTAATATCCTAACACAGTACTCACATTACAACTGTAACATCCTAACACAGTAATCTGTAATATCCTAACACAGTAGTCACATCACTACATCTGTAACATCACAACACAGTACTCACATCACTACATCTGTAACATCCAAATACAGTACTCACATTACTACACTTGTAACATTACAACAAAGTACTCACATCACTACATCTGCACTATCCTAAAACAGTAGTCACATCACTGCATCTGTAACATCATAACACAGTACTAACTACACTACGTCTGTAATATCCTAGCATGATAATCACATAACTGCATCTGTAAAATCCTAACGCAGTACTCACATCAGTACATCCGTAACATCCTAACACAGTACTCCCATCACTACATCTGTAACATCACAACACAGTACTCACATCACTACATCTGCAACATCCAAACACAGTACTCACATCACTACACTTGTAACATTATAACACAGTACTCCCATCACTACATCTGTAACATCACAACACAGTACTCACTACACTACATCTGTAATATCCTAGCATGATAATCAAATAACTGCATCTGTAAAATCCTAACACAGTACTCACATCAGTACATCTGTAACATCCTAACACAGTACTCACATGACTACATCTGTAACATCACAACACAGTACTCATATCACTGCATCTGTAACATCCTACCACAGTACTCAGACCACTAAATTTGTAACATCATAACACAGTACTCACATCACTACATCTGTAACATCCTAACACAGTACTCACATCATTGCATCTGTAAAATCCTAACACAGTACTCACATCACTACATCTGTAACATCCTAATACAGTACTCACATCACTACATCTGTAACATCATACCATGATACTCACATCATGACATCTGCAACATGCTAACACAGTACTCACATCACTATATCTGTAACATCACAACTCAGTGCTCACATCACTATATCTGTAATATCCTAAAACAGCACTCATATCACTGCATCTGTAATATCCTAACACAGTACTAAATTCACTGCATCAGTAGCTTCCTAACACTGTACTCATATCACTGAATCTTTAACATCAAACAAGTAATCTCCATGGTATCCCCGAAGTCTCAAAACAACCCACTAAAGTGTAGTGGGTCTAAAAACAAAACAGTGTAAGAAACGTCTCTGTGTGGAAGATTTTCAGTCCATATATTTCTAGTTAATCACTGTATATTAAACAGATCAGACAACAGTAGTAGAAGTAGCGAACGTAAACTCGTCAAGTCAAAAAGTAATAATAGAAAATATATAATTCTACAGCATTACTAAGTATTTGAAAGTAATCCAAGCAAGGCAGGCAGTCTGTTTCCAGTTGAAAATTCTTTATTAAGTACACAGACAAGCGATCCAAGTAAAACAAAAATGGAGTAATAATTTCCTCACAAGCTTTCTAAATATATATATATATATACTTTTTATCAGGCATGGCAGTGGTTTATTGTGCTGTAAAACAAAGTGTTATTGGTACACATGTTAAATTCACATTCCTTCCCCCATCAGTGTGACATTCGAGCTGGTCCTGCCCTACCTAGTAGCTGTCATAATAATATATAGCCCTAATGTACTTTAATGGTACATCTTATTTAACCAAATTATTAAGTAGATTATTAAGTCTGTGATTTTATACAAGGCAATATACTACATGGCTGGAAATATATCAACCTTAGTTCATTTTGCGATAAAAAATTATATATAAATATATACATATACATTTTGCATGTAAAAATCAGTTTCTATTTTCATAACCTATTGTTAACAAAGATCGCTTTTGTCCTTCTAGACTTCTTCAGATCCTAACAACAAAGTCCTCACCTCACTGTATCTGTAACACATTCCATGTAAAGCAGAGTTCCTCCCTAACTCAGTTTTGTCGTTAGCCTAGTAAACACCTATGAACCTATGAACAGTACTCACCTCACTATATCTGTAATACCATAACACAGTACACACGTCACTGCATCTGTACCATCCTAACACTGCATTCATATCACTGAATCTGTAACTTCCTAACACAGTCCTCTCCTTACTGTATCTGTAACAACTTTCACACAGCACTAAACTCACTGCAGTTGTAATATCCTAACACTGTACTCACACCACATCAGTAATATCATAACACAGTACTCACATTGCTACATCTCTAATATTCTAACACAGTGCTCACATCACTACATTTGTAACATCATAACATAGTACTCACATCACTACATCTGTAACATTCTAACAAAGTACTCACGTCAGTACACCTGCAACATCCTAACACAGTACTAAATTCACTGCATCATTACCTTCCTAACACTGTACTCATATCACTGAATCGTTAACATCCTAACAACAAAGTCCTCACCTCACTGTATCTGTAACACATTCCATGTAAAGCAGAGTTCCTCCCTAACTCAGTTTTGTCGTTAGCCTAGTAAACACCTATGAACCTATGAACAGTACTCACCTCACTACATCTGTAATACCATAACACAGTACACACATCACTGCATCTGTACCATCCTAACACTGCATTCATATCACTGAATCTGTAACATCCTAACACAGTCCTCTCCTTACTGTATCTGTAACAACTTTCACACAACACTAAACTCACTGCAGCTGTAATATCATAATATAGTACTCATATCACTACATCTGCAATATTCTAACACAGTACTCACATCAGTACATCTGTAACATCCTAACACAGTACTCACATCACTACATCTGTAACATGACAATGCAGTACTCACATCACTACATCTGTAACATCAAAACACAGTACTCACATGACTGCATCTGTAACATCACAACACAGTACTCATATCACTGCATCTGTAACATCGTAACACAGGACTCACAACACTACATCTGTAACATCATAAAAGAGTACTCACATCACTACATTTGTAACATCCTAACACAGTACTCACATCATTGCATCTGTAAAATCCTAACACAGTGCTCACATCACTACATCTATAACATCCTAATACAGTACTCACATCACTACATCTGTAACATCATACCATGATATTCACATCACTACATCTGTAACATCACAACACAGTACTCACATCACTACATCTGTAACATCATAATGCAGTACGCACATCACGACATCTGTAACATCCTAACACAGTACTCAGATCACTATATCTGCAACATCACAACACAGTGCTCACATCACTACAACTGTAATATCCTAAAACAGCACTCATGTCACTGCATCTGTAGCATCCTAACACAGTACTAAGTTCACTGCATCAGTAGCATCCTAACACTGTACTCATATCACTGAATCTGTAACATCCTAACAACAAAGTCCTCACCTCACTGCATCTGTAACACTTTCCATGTAAAGCAGAGTTCCTCCCTAACTCAGTTCAAGTGCAACTTGGACAATTGGATGGGGAACCTGAAATGCATCCCTGATTTGGCAGCTACGTCTCTAATGGACACAGGCAACCTGCAAACGGTTCACTACCCAGGGCCCTGCTTACACTTATTGAGGGTATCAGAACTTTTCAGACATATGGGATGCATGGCTAGGATTAAAAAGGCCCTTGTGGTCATTAGCCTAGTAAACACATATGAACGTATGAACAGGACACACGTCACTGCATCTGTACCATCCTAACACTGTATTCATATCACTGAATCAGTAACATCCTAACATAGTCCTCTCCTTACTGTATCTATAACAATTTTCACACAGCACTAAACTCACTGCATCTGTAATATCCTAACACGGTACTCACACCACATCAGTTATATCATAATACAGTACTCACATTGCTACATCTATAATATTCTAACACAGTGCTCACATCACTACATCTGTAATATCCTAACACAGTATTCACATCACTACATCTGTAACATCATAACATGGTACTTAAATCACTACATCTGTAACATCATATCATAGTACTCACATCACTAAAGCTGTAATATCCTAAAACAGTACTCACATCACTACATCTGTAATGTCCTAACACAGTACTCACATCACTACATCTGTAACATCCTTACACAGTACTCCCATCACTACATCTGTAACATCCTAACACAGTACTCACATCAATACATCTGTAACATCACAACACAGCACTCACATCACTACATCTGTAATATCCTAGCACAGTACTCGCAACACTGCATCTGTAACATCTTAACACAGTACTCATATCACTACATCTGCTATATCCTAACACAGTACTCACATCAATACATCTGTAATAACTTTCACACAGCACTAAACTCACTGCAGCTGTAATATCCTAACACTGTACTCACACCACATCAGTAATATCATAACACAGTACTCACATTGCTACATCTCTAATATTCTAACACAGTACTCACATCACTACATCTGTAACATCATAACATGGTACTCACATCGCTACATCTGTAACATCACAACACAGTACTCACATCACTACATCTGTAATATCCTAACACAGTACTCACATCACTACATCTGTAACATCCTACCACAGTACTCATATCACTACATCTGTAATATCCTAATACAGTACTCACATTCCTACATCTGTAACATCATAACACAGTACTCACATCACTACATCTGTAATATCATAACATAGTACTCACATCACTGCATCTGTAACATCATAACATAGTACTCATATCACTACAGCTGTAACATCATAACACAGTACTCACATCACTGCACCTGTAACATTACAACACAGTACTCACATCACTAAATCTGTAATATCATAACATGGTACTCAAATCACTACATCTGTAATATCCTAACACAGTACTCACATCACTACATTTGTAATATCCTAACATAGTACTCCCATCACTACATCTGTAATATCCTAACATAGTACTTACATCACTACATCTGTAATATCCTAACACAGTACTCACATTACTACATCTGTAACATCCTAACACAGTAGTCACATCACTACATCTGTAATATCCTAACACAGTAGTCACATCACTACATCTGTAACATCATAACATGGTACTCACATCACTACATCTGTAACATCATATCATAGTATTCACATCACTACAGCCGTAATCTCCTAACACAGTAGTCACATCACTACATCTGTAATGTCCTAATACAGTACTCACATCATTACATCTATAACATTACAACACAGTACTCACATCACTACATCTGTAACATCATAACACAGTGCTCATATCACTACATCTGTAACATCCAAACACAAAAGTCACAACACTAAATCTGTAATATCCTATCACAGTAGTCACATCACTACATCTGTAACATCATAACATGGTACTCAAATCACTACATCTGTAACATCATATCATAGTACTAGTTGTAATATCCTACACAGTAGTCAAATCATTACATCTGTAATGTCCTAACACAGTACTCACATCACTGCATCTGTAACATCCTAACAGAGTACTTGCATCACTACATCTTTAATATCATAGCATAGTACTCAAATCACTACATCTTTAATATCTTAACACAGTACTCACATCACTACATCTGTAATATCTTAATACAGTACTCCCATCACTACATCTGTAACATCACAATACAGTACTCACATCACTACATCTGTAACATCCTAACACAGTACTCACATCACTACATCTGTAACATTACAAAACAGTACTCACATCACTACATCTGTAATATTACAACACAGTACTCAAATCACTACATCTGTAACATCATATCATAGTACTAGTTGTAATATCCTACACAGTAGTCAAATCATTACATCTGTAATGTCCTAACACAGTACTCACATCACTGCATCTGTAACATCCTAACAGAGTACTTGCATCACTACATCTTTAATATCATAGCATAGTACTCAAATCACTACATCTTTAATATCTTAACACAGTACTCACATCACTACATCTGTAATATCTTAATACAGTACTCCCATCACTACATCTGTAACATCAGAATACAGTACTCACATCACTACATCTGTAACATCCTAACACAGTACTCACATCACTACATCTGTAACATTACAAAACAGTACTCACATCACTACATCTGTAATATTACAACACAGTACTCATATCACTACATCTGTAATATCCTAAAACAGTAGTCACATCACTGCATCTGTATTATCATAACACAGTACTCACATCACTACATCTGTAACATTACAACACAGTACTCACATCACTACATCTGTAATATCCTAAAACAGTAGTCACCTCACTGCATCTGTAACATCATAACACAGTACTCACATCACTACATCTGTAGTATCCTAACATAGTACTCACATCACTACATCTGTAATATCCTAACATAGTACTCACATCACTACATCTGTAATATCTTAACACAGTACTCACATCACTACATCTGTAACATCAAAACATGGTACTCAAATTGCTACATCTGTAATATCCTAACACAGTACTCACATTGCTACATCTGTAACATAACACAGTACTTACATCACTACATCTGTAACATCCTAACACAGTAGTCACATCACTACATCTGTAATATCCTAACATGGTACTCACATCACTATATCTGTAATATCCTAACACAGTACTCACATCACTACATCTGTAACATCCTAACACTATAGTCACATCACTGCATCTGTAACATCATAACACAGTACTGCCATTACTACATCTGTAATATCCTAACACAGTATTCACATCACTACATCTGTAACATAAAAACATGGTACTCACATCGCTATATCTGTAATAACCTAACACAGTACTCACCTTGCTTCATCTGTAACACAACACAGTACTCACATCACTACATCTTTAACATCCTAACACAGTAGTCACATCACTACATCTGTAATATCCTAACATGGTACTCACATCACTACATCTGTAATATCCTAACACAGTATTCACATCACTACATCTGTAACATCCTAACACAGTGGTCACATCACTACATCTGTAATATCCTAACATGGTACTCACATCACTACATCTGTAATATCCTAACACAGTATTCACATCACTACATCCGTAACATCCTAACACAGTAGTCACATCACTACATCTGTAATATCCTAACATGGTACTCACATCACTACATCTGTAATATCCTAACACAGTATTCACATCACTACATCTGTAACATCCTAACACAGTATTCACATCACTACATCTGTAACATCCTAACACAGTAGTCACATCACTACATCTGTAATATCCTAACATGGTACTCACATCACTGCATCTGTAATATCAAAACATGGTACTCACATCACTACATCTATAACATCTCTAACTCATTATTCGCTTTCCAATTTGTCCAGTAAACTAGTGATTAAGAACTATCATTACAGAATAAAATAGCTGGAACACAATTCTCCAGAACATATGCAGAACTGTTTCATGACAGTTACTTTTCGAGCATCTTTGTAATGTGTCAAAAATAGTTTAAATTATTAGAAAAGCAGAACACAAACTGATATCCAGACTAAAACGTTAAACAGAAAGGGAAGGGTGAGAAGCTAGCATCGATGGACATATTAAAAGGACAGTCATCTGATCTGATAATACAAGAGAGGAGATTATAAAGCTATATATTAAAGTGTGGCTATGAATACCAAAACATTAGTAAAAATGTCAATTAAATAAAGAAGAAAGATTTAGGCATGAGAGTGGTGTGAAAAAAAGCATAAACAAATTAGGCATTGATTTTCAAATTACTTTATTTTCCCACCACATAAGCAAGTTAGAAACCATCAGTGACATTTAAAGTTTTAACAACAATCTTAGTAAAGACAAATGTATGCAGTTATAAAGGGAGCAAGCCCCTGCCACAAACTTATGTTCAGAGTAAGAGCCATCATGTTGACTCCAGCAAAGAAATCCCCCCATGGCCATCTCTATTACTGATATACCAGGAATACTTAAATGACCACATAGTGTTTTTTTTTTTGTGCTGCACTGGACCCAATACCTGACCACTGGCTGCCACCACTGCTTCTCATTATCCATTAGGCCTATAGCACTCTCCTTATCACCCTCAAGCACGGGACAATGAGGAGACTGAGGCATTCCAGTGCAGACATATTGCTGTCAGTACAGTTTTACCTTAACCCTTAAAACTTCTTGTTTCCCCTCTCACATACACATGCAATGTCTAATGGGTAGACGTGCAATGGGGAAGTACTCAAAGGTGACTCAAATGTTCCCCACCTATTCCCACTTAGGACATCCTCCTTTTATTTGTCTCCAGCCTCCATCACAAGTCCAACAAGAGGTGCATCTATACATGTGCCCACTCCCACCTCACCCCCAGGATAGATATTCCCATCCTTTCCTTGTTCTGTCTCAAACCCCAAGCCACTACTCAAACCCAAGTCCTCATTTCTTTAAACAGTAAGAAAATTAACTTTGTTCAACAAGCATGCCTTTATTAATATTCTAAGAGCATATAAGTGAAATTCTCTTAGGCATCTTCCAATAGTAACGTGGGTGGCAACACCATTCAACAATACTTTCATAAGTATACTTGTCTAAATAGCCTTACCCAGAACTATGAGATTCAAATCCAATCCATTCACATGTATGACAATAGAGGCACTGCATATCATCAGACAGAGAGACAAAGTTGGGAAGGCCTGGAAAAAAAAACAAATGCCACCTTCCAATACTAAGAAACCAAACTAGGCATCTAATTAAAAAAGACAGGAAAAACTACTACTTCACACTACGAAACACAAACTTTAACAATCCAAAAACATCCATTAACAAGTTATTATAACCATAGCAAACCACACAGCCAACTCCAAACTTGCAAACACAAAACAGTAGTACAGCCAACTAAGTTATCACCCATTTCATTGAAAAAAATTATAATCAGCAGCACACCAGATCAAATCAAACCACCACCACAATGCTCAGATTCATCAAACAATTTCTCTTTACAAAGAGACCCTACTGCAACTCTCAAAAACATCTAAAACTGAAATGTAGCACATTTGCACCTGACAACCTCCCAAGTAAGTAACTTAAAATGCCAGCTGATGCCACAGCCTATCCAATCACCATTCTGATAAATTGGTTCAACTCTGAAAATGTTGTCCCATCCATATGGAATAATTGTTTTATACTCCCCCTGAACAAAGGAAACACCTCAGAGGAAACCTGTAATTATAGACCAATAGCAATTATATTTCCCACATCTATGATACTAGAGAAATGCATGCATGCTCTGCTTCTAAACTACTTATCAGAAAATCAGCTACTCTCCTCTACCCAGCATGGCTTCATGTGTTACCACAACAATTATTTTTTTTTAAAAAAAAATAGACTTACAAGGGGATACTGAAATGTTCTAAGCCCAACCAACTGTCTAAATTCTGAGCACTATTTTGCCTCTGTAGATGAAAAAAAGAGTTATTTCATCTTGTAAAGTGTCAATTTGCAGAATCGTAATGCTATATTTTGACATTGTTTTAGATCATTGATTGAACCTTGTTAACAAAAAGTGTGGAATTTTCAAGTGTAGAACTCTGAGCCATCATGAAGCTCCTATTCCTGCAACAGAAAACTCCAAAGGAAATCCATGAATGTATATTGCAAACATAGAGTGACAAGTGTCCTTCTTACTCAACAGTGGAGAAGTGGTGTGCAAACTTTCAGCATGGAGATTTTGAGACCGAACAAGTAGCAAGGTCTGGGAGCCCTCAAATGGGTACAGCTGCAGAAAATGTTAACCATATCCATGACCTGATTTGGGCAGATGGGCGAATATTGGCTAAAATAATTGCTGAGACACTACAGATATCCAGGGAATGTGTTGAGTTTATAATCCTTGAGCAGCTGGGTATGCAGAAGCTGTCAGCCAAGTGGGTGCCCAAATGTTTGAATGCCAATGAGAAAGACATAGAGTGGACACTTTGGCATTTTCTTTGAGCTGGTGCCAACTTTTTGGAATGACTAGTTACTGTTGATGAAACATGATTATACCATTATGATCTTGAGACAAAACAACAGCCCATGCAATGGTGACACTCAGGTTCACCAAGGCCAAAGAAGTTCAAGACCCAAAAGTCAACAGGAAAGGTCATGGCCACAGTGTTTTAGGATCAGGAAGGTGTTGTAATGACTGACTAGCTTCATAGGCATCAAACAGTTAATGTAAAATACTGCTGTAACTTTCTGTGCCAAATAAAGGAGGCATTGAAATTAAAAAGGAGAGGGAAGCTGCGGAAAGGAGTTCTCTTTTTGCAAGACAATACACCACTTCACAAGACTGACAAAAAAAATGTATATTTATATGAAACTGGGGTTTGAGTGCATAGATCATCCACCCTGCTACCCAGATCTTGCTCCATCCAACTACTTCCTGTTTCCAAACCTTAAAAGCGTTTAAAAGGGCAGTAATTTTGGAGTGATTCAGAGGTGATTGCAGCAGCGGAGCAGGATTTCAGTCACTAGACTTCAGACTTTTTTTTTGGCAGGGTTACAGAAACTTCAGACATGATGTGTCAAATGTGTTGAACTTTGGAGAGAATATGTTGAATAACTTGTAAGTTTCATGGGTCCACATTATTCCCTTCTTGGTTGGGCTTAGACATTTTCAGCACCCCCTCGTATCTAGAATCATTGATACTGTGTTCCATGAAAAACTCTTACTACAACTCTCTAATATAGGATTAACCAGCACTTCTCTACATTGGTTCCATATTTACATATCCAACAGGGCACAGACAGTCAAATGGAAGCATGATATCTCTGCGTTCCTCCATGTAAAAATAGGAGCCCCGCAAAGTTATATATTATGTCACCAGCTCTTTAACCTCTTTACTAATGGTCTTCATACTGCCAGCAAACAAGTCACTATAGTATAATAATACACACTATAGTATAATAATATACTTATGACTCTATTCTGATCTGCTCAGCAAAAGCACTAAAAAAACTTTATCATATAACACAGCATGCATTCTCCTCTGTTTAGTCCTGGCTAAACAAATCTCATTGCCTGCTAAATCTCAATAAAACAATTTTAATTTTATTAACTCCCAAATCACTCTCAAATGAAAACAAATCTTTAACTATAATCTCTGCTAAACATTAAGGCTGAGCAAGTTCACCAGTCTAAACACTTTTTAATTTCACCAAGACTTTTCAGTTTATAATTCCCTGATGGGAATGGACCCCATTCCTAAGTCAAAGTATGATTAAGGTTCATAAAATTAGTATTCTTTCTGTTTTTGATGTTAGCCAAAGGTACTCTTTGCAGTACCCACAATGTGCCCAGTTCTGCAATTCATATGGAGTTACATGTATTGGTAACATATCTAAGTACAACTGTAAATTTGTCTTTATAAGACCGTTGCTCCTACTACTATTGTAACTGTCTGGATATCATACCTCTCAGCTTCTTAGCTCAAGAAATCTAGACAAAGACTGACAAAATGGGTGGACAAATGACAAAAAATAGGGACACATTTTAAATAATGCTCGTATAGACTTAGAAAGTTGCTAGAATAACAGGATTTGAGATGGCATGCATTTTTCTGGAGGATATGAAGTCTGAAACTCAAATACATGTCATTACTTAGTGACTTTAATCCTTATATCAACCCAGTGATTTGTAAAAAAACACAGTTTTTATGAGGAACAATCCAAAAATATGAGGCAAAAATCTGGACATTCTGCAAAAATCTGTACATTTGAGAGGTATATCCTTCTTACCTTAGTTTCTGTCTGTAAGTCCTGGTATTTTATGACTCTTTGTCTCTCTGTACATAAGACACTGTAATCACTGGGTAAAGAAAATTTCAATGATGAATGCTAACTTTTGTCTTCTTTTCATGGACTGCAACATGTGGTTCTCTTGCTTCTGTTTTTTGAACTGTTAGTAATGGGTGATCCCATGTGATATAAACTTCATCATTTTCTGTAATGCTTTGTGGCTCATATGTCCAGTGTTTTTCAGCTACTTCAGTATTATAATGTTTGCACAATCTCTAATGCAACAGTCTTGCCACATTATTATGCCTTTTAGTATACAGTCTTTCTGCAATTAATATAATACAACCAGCAACAAGATATTGTAGGAGATTTTCCCTAGGTCATCTATGAAATGCTGATATGAGTCTTGTACCAAACATATATGTTTAACCCTCATATATTGAGATTTAAGAAGCTTCAGATAACACCTTGACAACATAAGTTTACCGTAAATTCCCCAAATATAATTCCCTTCTCTATGCCTCCAGCTACCACCCCCCACATATATATAGAAATATCCCTAAATCTCAATATATGAGGGTTAAATGTATATGTCCGGTACAAGACTCATATCAGCATTTCAGAGATGACCTATCTAACAGATTCCGGCAAAGGGGCTATAAGGTGGGTCATATACTACAAGCTAAAAATATGGTTAATAAAATGGATAAGGAGCATCTCCTACAATATAAAACAAAGGAAGAGAGTTCAAGAGATCAACTTAGGTTTGTGACGACCTATGGTAGAAATACTGGTACACTAATGGACTGTGTGCAATACAACTGGAACATTCTTATGGCTGACAATAAGCTCTCTGGGAATCTAGGGAATAGATGCTAGTTTTCCTTTAGAAATGGGAAAATTTAGATTCCATCTTTAATTATTATAAGAAAGGACCCTTTAGACCAAAGGATAAGCTACAGAGCACCCTAGATGGGCAGGTTCGCCAAAGGATGTTATCTTTGTGGTCATTGCACACAGTGTCTCAGAATACTACAAACCAAAAGTTTTAGTAGCAAAAATATTAGCCAAGTGTATGATATCACCTTCTTTGCCAAATGTAATTCAGACTGGGTAATTTACCTTGCCATCTGTAAATGTCATGCATTTTATATAGGGCAAACGTCTAGGGCAGTAAAATATAGAATATCAGAACATTATAGTGAAATTAAAAATAAAAGACATACAAATGCATTATTTAAACACACCGAATCCCATAAAACAGTATAATTTCATTTTATTATTATAGATAGAATTTTAGGAATTCAATATAATAAATCAGGCTGGCATGAATTACTTACCACAAAAGAAAGGAAATGGATAATTAAATTAGGAGGGCTATTTGCCCCTGGGCTAAATGAACACCTCTGACTGGCCATTTAGGCTTTAAACACAGTATATAAATGATTGATTTTCCTTGTATTGTCACACTGATGAAGGCTCAGTTAGAAACTAGCTGAAACCATTATAGAATGACCAAACAACAAGAAATGGAGCTATAGTTGATGAGTCTTGTTTGAACCAGTTTATTTGTGCCCCTAACCTTTCATTGAACAGGTCCTGTCAAGTTCAGGATATTGACTCTGTTAATAATGTAAATAGAGAGACTCCTATTCTAAGAGACTGGTTATGTAGTGATTTGCAGTTGTCTGATATGCAACAATGGAATACCTCAAATTTAAGACAAAAATTAGAAGAGTTTGACTATAAATTGTTGAAAGTGAAGAGTCTCCATTTAGAGAATACATTATTTGTTGAATGCATTAAAGAAGAGCCATTGCCTAAAGGTTTACACATATGGCAGTTTCCTGTTGGTCTATTGTAAAACTCTCCTTTACATAATGACTTGTTAAAGTTTATTGACTGCCATGGGTGTGAAGTAATGGAGTTATTAATAAAATGTAGCACAAAATTTAATTGATGGGTTAATAGCAGAGGTCACGTGTCTTGATAATATTATAACTCATGACTTGTTATTTGATCAGTTTAAAATGGACTATGCATGGATTTATAGTACTACAGACCAAAAGATTCATTCTATGAAAAATAAGAAAACAAAGAAACTTGAATGTGATGGATGGGATTACAATAATCAAACTGCTTATCCTTCCCCTCCTGCTGCTCAAGTTTGGGGACAGAAATTTGCTAAAAATGAAAGTGATGTTTCAATAGTACTGTTGACAATTACATGGTTTCAAATAGAGTTAATCACAATTCTGTGGGATAACAAATAAGTATTTTAATGAAAATAATGTCCCTTTAGGATCACAACCTCTTCAATGATCTGAATGGATACAGGTAAAACAGCATATCATTTAACAACAAAACAATCAGTGGCACCAGAGAACACCAGGGCGACCCCAGCAGAAGTGTCAACCTCAGGAACAGAATTGGAATTATTGGAATTCCAACCTCAGTTAAATGGGATTTCTATTTTGTCAAATGAAGTCACTTGTACCAAGTAGTGAAGTCAAACACTGTGATGAGCCAAGATGTAAGATTGTTACAAATGAAAAAGGACATTTTAAAATGTATAACTTTTCATCTTTTTTAATTGACACTGATTGTGGTGATTTATTTGAGCATGGCTCACATTCATTACAACTAAGCATGTTGATTTAGCACATGTGCTAATGGCTGGACTTAAAACAATTTACACGTAAGTTAAATTTTAGACTTTTGTTTGATGAAGTAGCTGATAATATGAATCCATTAAGAGTGTCAACTACTTTTAATCCTTCCATCCACCCAGCGATTATGATGCTCGAAAAAATATGTAAGATGGATATTTGTGAAGCTTTCAACTGCAAGATAAGAACACATAATATGCCCAAAAACTTACAAGAAAAAGAATTGAAACTATTGGAGCATCTGGGCAAATATGATCTTAGGTTCATGAAACCTGAAGAAGGGGGTGGGTTGGTTGTGATGGAGAAAAGGGATTATATTGATAGAATGCATTTAAAGTTGTCAGAAGGCACTTAATGATAATGCATCCCTGAATTAAGTTAAAGTCATTTATACGAAAATATAGAGTATGTATGTTAAATGATATGTTTATTGAGCGCCAAATTGATTTAGATGAATTTAATTACTTAAACACTTTGGCTCCATTAATTGCCTCCATTTTTGGCATCCCAAAAATCCATACGGATTTAAATCAACCACCTATGAGACCTGTAGTGGATGCCAGGGGATCCATCACATATCTTTGCGCAAAGGTTTTGGATTTAAAGTTGAAACATCTTATCATGAGAGAATCTCATTTATGTAAATATTTGTGAGATTTTCTAGATAAAGTGAATAAGGTTGAATTTGATGAAGGGGTATTGTTTATGACAATTGATGTGAAAGCTCTCTAGTCAGTTATTTCCCATGATTTAGGTTTAGTGTGTTTTTTTTAATACCTTCTTGAAAAAGGAACTGCGCTGGATTCTGTTAGCACTTGAAATTTTGTTAGAAATGGTGTTAATGAACAATTTCCTTATGTTTGAAAAGAAGTATTATAAACAGCGGACAGGGGTAGTGATGGGCTCAGCACATGGTGGTCCTTTTTCTAATATTGTAATGTTGCAATTGGAGACAAAGTTTTTGTTCAATTCTGAATTTATGGCTGCTTGTAAACCGTATACTCATTTTTTAGATGATATATTTATTTTATGGGATTATGATATGAATAAATTATCGGTATTAATAGGATATATTAATCAGACTATTTATTTTTTAAATTTTCTTAGGAGAGGAGGTTTCATTCAGAAATTTACTGAAAGACGATATTTTCTAATGGGTGTCTACATTATACTAGTTTGTATCCTTACACACAGAAATGTGGTGTGGTGAAGGGGCAGTTTGTGAGGTCAACACACATGGTGTCATTCTTTGAAGATTTTTTGGATGAGTGTGACACCATAAGAAATATGTTTTTAGCCCATGGGTACTCAGGGTTATTTGTGGATGAATTAATGTATGAAGTTATAAATAAAAGAGAAACATCATTTCATAAACCGATTTTAAATGATGGTCAATGTATGGTAAATGGAGGTAGAGTTTTAACTGATGATTCACTAACAGTAGTAGCTAGTAAAAGTGTAGAGACACACGTTATTAGTAAGTCTTTTAATACTTCGATGATTACCCAGTTTAATAAAGATAGTTGTATTATAAAGAAAATCATTGAAAAAAAAACTGGGTGGTGTTCAAGGAGGACATTCGATTTTGTACAAAGTAGGTCAAAAACCACAGGTAATTTATAGTTGGAATGCAATTAAACATAAGAGTAAATAGTAGATCTAAATGCGGGTTTTGTCCTGTGTGTCATTGTATTATGGTGTGTGAGGATTTTAAGGTTAACAATTTGAAACTACAAGTTACTTGCCTGTTTGATTGTTGTACTACTGGTATTGTTTACGTGGCTTTATGCCAGCTTTGTCCTGCCTATTATATTGGTAAGATGGTGGGTCAACTTTGAGATCACATTAGCGAACATTTGCATGAAATAAAAAAAGCAAAGTTATCAAACACTTTAGCAAGACATTTAGTAGAGTTTCCTGAACATATATTTAAATTTGTAATTGTTGAAAAGGTGTCAAAAATGAACATAGGGGGCCATGGTCATTGTATGTGGAAAAGCGTGAGTTGTATTGGCAGCTTTATTTAAATGCATGTGCGTGGCCTGGTTTGAATGATCAAGTTTCTATTAGTTGTTTACTGAAATTGAAGTCTTTTAAGAGATGACATGTTGTATTTTATATATTGTATATACTTCTATTAATTGGAATTTTTATTGAAAATTGGTTTAATAAACTATAAATTTTAATAGTGTATAGTGCAGTTAGGGGCTCTTGTATATAAATAGCTGTTTTTTATGCGTGTACCACTTTAAGTACAGCTGATTATTGAAGGGGCTTGGTTGTCAGGTGACTGATGAAGTTTTTAAATGAATGAACACTATCTGATGTCTTTTGATCTGAAAAAGTTTCAAACATTAATAAAACAAAAGCGTGTATCCATTTAATTTCTAGGTTAATTTTGTGTTTATTTTAAACCATTTGGTGCCGTTTAGTACCCAGAATCGTTCTGCTGGTGGTTCTGTGACCAGATGTGTTTGTTTCTGTGCATTTATAACACACCAGAGATAGCATTCATCTCACCATATTAACAATACACTTGAGATGTTGCTCACATCAATGGATCTATAACAAACCTGATATCACCCTCACCTCACCACATCTATAAACCTCTGAGGCAGCAGTCACTTTACTATGCATATAACTGAATGGAAAATGTACCCACCTCACTGCATTTATAGCTCACAGAATATGTTGCTTACCTTATTATATTTATACTAAATGAAATGACACTCATTTCCCTGCAACTACTATACACTGATATCATATTTACCTCATATTAGCTATAGCATTTGATTGTATCTATAATGCATTGATAGGGCATGCATCTCAAAGCATCTGCAACAGCATTAACCTTACTAAATTTGTAATGTACATAAGAAGCTGATCTCACTTTAGTTACAATGCCCCTGTGATGGTGTCTGCCTCATTACATGGGTAAATAATTTAACATACTGTTCACCTTACTGGATGCGTAATGTAACATCCACCTCACTACATGTTTAAAATCCAGCATGGTTCTCATTACACTACATGTGCTCTAAACCAACATGCTGCTCACCTCACTGCAGGTGTACTAAATTACAACAGGGTAATGATCTCACTGTATGTGTAAAAATTCAAACACAATGCTCACCTTACCACATGTGTAATAAATCTCACATGCAGATCACCTCATCACATGGGTTACAAATCCAACATTGCACTCATCTCATTGCATACATACTAAATCCAAGGTGGTTATTACCTCACTGCGTGTTTAATAACCATTTCATGGAGTTCATCTCACTGTATCTGTAAGAAATGCAATATAATGATCACCTCAAAGCATGTGTTATAAATCCAACATGGTACTCACCTTACTGTATGGATTATAAATGATACTCACGTCACTGCATGTGTAATAAATCCAACATGCTGCTCATCTCAGTGAATATATAATAAAGCTAGCATGATGTCAATCTCACTGTATATTTAATCAATCCAATATGGTGTTAACCTCACAGCATGTGTAATAATTCTAACATGCAGCTCTCCCCACTACATGTTTAATAATCCAGCATGCTAACCATCTCTCTTCATGTCTAATAAATCCAATATGGTACTTGCTTCACTGCATGTTTAATAAATCCAACAAACTGTTCACATCACTGCATGTGTAATAAATCCATGCTTGCCTGACTGTGTATGAATTTTTGGCCATAAATCCAACAAGGTGCTCATATTATTCATGTGTAATAAATCCAGAATGCTGCTCACCTCATTGCATGTGTTACACATCCAATGCAATTCTCTCCTCAATGCATGTGCAATAAATCTAACATGGTGCTCAGCTCACTGCACATATAATAAATCTAACATGGTGCTCAGCTCACTGCACATATAATAAATCTAACATGGTGCTCAGCGGACTGCACATATAATAAATCTAACATGGTGCTCAGCTCACTGCACATACAATAAATCTAACATGGTGCTCAGCTCACTGCACATATAATAAATCTAACATGGTGCTCCCTCACTGCATCATCTATGTTCATGAGGTGAAATATAATGTTCATAATAAGCAGAGTTTTTCATTATTTGCTCGTGATGTACTGTCAGCTTTGCTTGATAATAGGATTTTTCCTATTAGCATGCTATTTTATACTTTTATGACATTTGGAGCCTCACATAAACATGGTTTATTACTCATCATTTTTCTCTACAATGGTTACCATTTTCCCTGGTCCACTAATTCAAAAAACACCGTTATATATTACTTCATCACCTCACAGCAAGACATTGTCCTGTTCAATTCTCAGCTAGAGCGTCTTCTGCGTGGAGGCATACGTGAATGGGCATGCCTTCGTTGAAGGTTGTGCATCATGGCTGGTAACTCAGCACGTAAAAATCTCCTACCAAACATTAGCGGACCGAAGTTCCACTGTGGCGACCCCTAACCTGGATAAGCCGAAAGACACAACAACAACATCCATGTCAGAGCTATGGAATTAGCCAGTCATCAGGAAAACTGACAAACCTGGTGCTTTAAATCAGGAATAGTCAATCATTCATTCATTCATTCTCCAAGTACCATTTTCATCCATATGAAGGTTGGGGAGAGCCTGACTCAGTACCCACTGGGAGCAAGCAGAGAAACTCATACTGAATGAGGCAACAACCCATTACAGAACACTTATAAATATACCCAGACACACACCCGTATGCACACGTGCACACACACACACACACACACACACACACACACACACACACACACACACACACACACGCACACACACACACACACACATACACACACACAGATATACATGCACAGCACACATACCTACAGCCAATTTACAAGACCACCAATTCACCTATAGCTTATCTTTGGGATGTGGGGAAAAAAGCTAAGCTCTGACCAAACTACACTCAGACCCCACCTCCCCACCCCCACTTGAGAAATGAACCACAGATTCAAGGTGATTTGAGGCAGCAAACTTAAGTTTTGCATCACTGTACCACCTGATTGTGGAAAACATGAAACAGTTTTTGGCTATGATGTGTGTGTGTGTGTGTGTGTGTGTGTGTGTGTGTGTGTGTGTGTGTGTGTGTGTGTGTGTGTCTGTGTGTTCAGTTTGAAAACTATGAAGGACAATTCAACACACATATCACATTTTTCTTCTCATAAAGTATTATTTTTCATTTTAAACCAACACCAGCAGTGTCACATAAAAAAAGAAAACTAAATTTAAATAGTACTCACACTGATTCCTCCCATTTCTCCACATTCTCTGCATGCCAATTTGTCTTTTTGTAAAATTTCATGTTATTTCATTCTGGTATTTATCGCATCATCTGTGACATCATGGAAGTGAGCTATCTCTTATACATTTACGAAAGGGACCTTTGATAAAATCAGAGATTGGAAAAACTTCTTAAGTGAAATGGCCAGCCCCAGCATAAAGCACTGATGATCATAATCAGCTGCAAACAGTGGTCAGAGAGGGGTCGAAGGCCGACAGAGACTATGAGGTTGACAGGAAAGAAAACACAGGAGTTCAAAGAAATACTCATGGCTCTAGCACCTCAGGAAAATAAAAACTAAGTAAAGCTGAAGAAAAATGGCAGCAACCAACATTCAAATGTTTCAAGTCTGTTTAGGATACAAAATTAATGAAAATAAAGCAAAGGCCTATAGCTGTAAATTATCTACCCACACACAAATTGGATCAGCAATATCCATATTTTTATGAGAACAGGATAAAAGGAGTATGGATTAAAAAGTCTTCTGTTATGGCAGCTAATGATATGTGGGAAGAGACTAAAAAGATAATACAAAAATTGAGAAACTGGAAACTCTGATTTATGGATATGGATAGCAAGATACAGGCAGTAAAAATGTTTTTAGTCCCTGTATTATACATGGGTCAGGCATACTTTTATCAACCCAGGAAGTTGTGGATAATAATTAATAAAGAATTGAAGGAATTTATCTGAAAGGGAAAGTGGGCAAGACTTAAGTGGGATAAGTTGATCATTCCAAGGTAGTTCAGGTTTACCTGATTTTAATGGATATTTTACAGCTACACAGTTAAGGCACATAACCACAAATTTATAAATAAATAAATAAGTTTATAATTCAAAGTGGAAAGTGATAATGATGAAGCAAGGGGTAAGTTCAAGAAACAGAGAAATAGAGCAGGATTTTGGATGCAGATCTTAAAGAGAATAACAGCAACCATACAGAATATTATAGTTGTAAAGAAGCAGAAAGTATTTTAAGACATATGCCAATAAGTGAATCGAGAAAGGAGATTTTGCCAATAGGAAATTTAATGGACAAACTTGGCAAAGGAACCAAGATGTTAGGAGCAAATAACTCAAGTAGGAAAGGTAATAGAGTAGGATGAGGTGAAGAAGACATTCAGATTGCAAGGTAGAGATTGTTTTCCCTACCTTCCCTACCAAGGCTTGATCTCAGAGTACAGGCAAAGAGAAAGGAATAGAGGGATTTTATGTGAAAGACCTGCTCTGGTAGAGTTTTTAGTTAAATCTAGAATAGAAGCAGCTGTTTAAAAGGGATAATTACTAGGGCATATAAAATATTAAATAAAAACTATAAGAATCAATCAAAGGAGGTTAGAAATGATTGGGAAGAGAGACTGTAAAAGCAATTTACAAGAAAACAATGGGAAGACATATGTATGGCTCTCAAGTATGCAACCAATTCCAGATGGTTTAGTATCTTTGCTTGGAATTGTTTGCATAGGTATTTTTATACCTCAAGCACACTTCACATAATTTTTCCTCAGGTAGGTAGCACATTTTTGAGGTGTGATGGAAAAGAAAGAGCTAACTCGGAATATGTTTTGGAAGTGTAATGAGTTAGCAGATTTTAACAATTCCCTGCAGAGTACTATAACATAAATATTGGGTTAGCATGCGCTTGTAAGTAAGGAAATGATTCTTTTGAGCTGGGAAATAGGATCAGAATTGTCTAAGCATAGTAAGGCCTTAAGCTTAATTCTGTTCACTGCCAAAAAAGCAATTTCTAGAAAATGGAAATCAAAGTCTACATCGGCTTTATTTGAGGTATTGAATATTATACAAGAGATAAAAAACTGGAAGAGGAATATTTAGAAATGGGGAGGAGCAAATTACATAGAAATCAATGGAATTTGTGGGAACAATACATGCATTATGATGTTCAGGAGGAAGAGGACTGAGGTTTAAGGGAAAGTAAGAATTCAGCAATTTTTTGTAATATTGGACTGATGATAGTAGCAAAAAATCATATGTGATGTATAATGTATTTAAATGGAAAACATGTTAAAATGGTTTATTTTCTTTTCTGTTACTGTATCTTTGCCTATGTCTTAAGTGATAATTTAATAAAGTAAAGAGTATTATTTATAAATCTGGGTTTTACACAATATTGAATACACTGGCTAGTACTTATTGCATTTTAATCTGGATATATATATATATATATATATATATATATATATATATATATATATATATATATAGGTTCATAGGTTCATAGGTTCATACTAGGCTATCTGCCCAAGGGCATTTATAAGCCTAGCCCATAGTTATGTGGCTTTCGCCACCCCTTTAGTTTGAATAAAAACTATGCCTATCATTTTTCTGTGCCTCTGTCAAGCAGTGACACTGAAGTAATCCCTGGGGTATATCTGCGATCTCCCATCCATTGGTCAAGATTCCTCTTGAACAAGGCCAGCGAGGTGCTCTGCCTCACATGTACCGGGATTTTGTTCCACAGCATAGGGAGTCTCTGGGTGATGAATCTGTCCCTCCAGCACGTTCTATTTATAACAGTGTCAAGGTTTAAGTCTCCGCCCTTGTGGTTCTGAGGGATCTAGATTTTTGAGGTGAAGCATATTCATCAAATCTGGGTTTGACATGGCCTTATATGTCAGGCACAGGTCACCTCTGAGCAAGCGGTATGAGACTGAATAAAGCTGGAGTTATTTCAGTCGGGCAGCATAAGACATATTTTTGAGACCCTTTATCCTTTTGGTGAGGAACTTTTGGGGCCTTTCAAGCTGCATCAGGTGTCTGGTCAGATACATTCGAACGGGCATTGTACTCAATCATAGGTCTAATGAGTGATGAGTACAGGGGACGATGACCTCCCTTGATCTAGATGTGAATCCCTTCATGATCAGGTGGGCGATATAGAAGGTTTTCCTAACTACTTTAGCAACATGAGTGTCAAACGAAGACTACTGTCAACTTGGGTCCCCAGATCCCTGATGACTTTTCTGTGCTCAGTGGATTGTCACCTATATGGTAGCTAGGGGTAACCTTGTTTTTCCCAAAGGGTATGACTATGCATTTTTGGCGTTTAACTTCAGGCCATGGCTCTGGCACCAGTTATCCATTTCTGTGAGGCCCTTCTGGAGGATATCTGTGTCAGATGTGTTTTCGACTATGGCCCAGTTTGCAGTCATCTGCAAACTTTGTCAGCCATAACCCTCCTGTGTTTGCTTGTACTTCAGAAAAGTAGATGCCGAACAAGAGTGGACCCAGGACTGAGCCCTGTGGGACACCACTTGTGACAGGCTTTGAGTCTGACATGGCTCCAGCAACTCTGACCCTGTGGGTTCTGTCGCTAGCCAGTTTGCAACCCATCTTGTGATGTATGGGTTTACATTCAAGCTGATGAGTTTTTCGATGATACCTGAGTGGGGTATTGTGTCAAGGCCTTTGCCAGGTCGAGGTAGGCTGTATGGACTGCCTTTCCTCATCAATGGCCTTGGTGACTGTCTCGAAAAAGTCAACCAAGTTTAAGAGGCAGGATCTGCCTTTGACAAAGCCAAACTGGGTTGGATCCAAAGTCTGCAAGTTCCCTATGTCTTTATTTATGAGTTCCATTATGATCCTCTCCATGGCTTTGCAGATAAGGCTTGTCAAGCTAATGGGCGGTAATTTCCAGGGTCTGTGGAGGCACCGCCCTTATGAAGTGGGACCACAGTCGCCGTGGCGCCACTCCTTGGGTACGTATCCTGAGGTGAGGCTAAGATTAAACAGCTGTCCTAACTGTGGGTTTAATTCCTCGTTGAGTTCATGAAGCACACAGCCGGGGACACCATCCGGTCCCATGGATGCTGTGTTTTTGCCTTAGTGAGGGCAGTTCTCACCTGGGCGTTGGAGATGTTTGGGGGCTACAATCCTCTGGAATAGATATCTCTCCTTTTGGGGAGGGGAGAAGTTTGCACTGAACCTGTCAGCCAGTATGTTAGCAATGTGTGTAGGTTCAGTAATTTTCACATCATTTTGAACTAATTCTGAGCATATCTGGGAGTTTCCTCCTAGGTTTCTAACATAGCTAAAGAAGGCCTTATGATTGTCTTTAGAGTCCTTGGCGATTTTTCTCTCAAAATTTGCCTTGGATGATTTTATGAGAGCTCTTAGTTTTTACTTATAATGATCAAAGGTGTCTTACCTTTCAAGGATTTTGCTCTATCTTGTAGTAGCTTCCTCCTTTTGTTGTAGAGCTTGTTTATGGCTGGGGTCCACCAGACTGGACGCTTGCCTTTGGTACAGAGAGTCTTAGTTTTGTTTGGGATTGCCTGATCCATGCAGTCCTGTAGGTGCTGGTAGAAGGCATTTGTAAGTGATTCAGCGGTTTGAGTAATGTTTACCACTGGCTCAGGGGCCTTAAAGGAGACCACACTAGTTTTTAGAAGTGTGAAATCGGCTTTTGAGAAGTTTTTCACTGTGGTCTTTTTTGTTTCAGGTGGGGGCGGGATGAGGACCTCCAGCGAGATTAGTTTATGATCTGATCTCACCAGTGAGGGGTATACTTCCGGTGTTGAACATTTTGATCCCATGTTCGTGATGATGAGATCAAGTATGTTTTCACCTCTTGTGGGGATGGTGACTAGTTGTTCCATGGCATTTGAGTTTATTATATATATATATATATGAGTCTACTTCACATAATCGAACATCCAAATACTTGACTTTTATGTGGTTGAGACCATATGACCAAATAGTTGAATTTTCGAAAATGTGAGAAAAAAATAAAATAAAATAAAATAAAAAACTAAACAGTGTTAGCAGGGAGGGCAAGCCCCTTGGCACCCCCACACCCCCCTGCTATTTAAATATACCAACTCCGAGATCACACTACATTGCAGTAAAGGGAAATCTTCCCATTCCATGCTCTATGGAGATCCCCATTCAGAATGTTCCAGCTTTTAAAAGTTCGATCATCTGAAGGGGGCCCATATATATATATATATATATATATATATATATATATATATATACATATATATATATATTTATATATATATATATATATATATATATATATATATATATATATATATTCATACCCTGAGATTTATATTAATTTTATACTGCCTTGAATATAATCAGTGAAATTTGAAAACTGTTTATTTAAAGATTTATTTATTTTTTATTTACAAGTTATTTCAACTTTATAAATTTTCAGTGGTTATTTGAATATTTACATAATTCAATTGTGGACAATCTTAAGAAGAATGATTTAGACTATTTAATTACAATTAATGTCCTAATGTAATGTAAAAGCTGTGGGTCATTTATTTAAAAACAATATTTCTGATTCACATAAATATTGAACCAATTAACTAAACTACATGATTTAGAAAACATCAGAAAAAAGTAAAACTATTAATGCAAATGACTGGTTGTGCAGCATTAACAATGTTTTTAAAACTATAATTGCTTTTGTAGAATGTTGGAAAGAATATCTTTCTGTCAGGTTACATATGAGGCATACAGAAAATAATTCAAAGAAGTCAACTGCTAGGGGCTCATTAAATGTACCTACTGCATCAACAAGTTTGAAGAATAGTATACATAAAGAATGTGTGCAAGTTAATCAAGCAGATTAAATATTTCATTTACCTAGGATAGTGAGAAAATGTTACAAGTGGTGAATATGCTTTATATGTGAGATCTTATACTCAGAATAGGGGAGATAGGGGAGAAAAAAAGAAGAGCAAAAAAATTACTGCCTAAAAAAACAAAGGAAAAATAACACTGAAATATTAGGTTGTAACACTACAACAAACTGTACTAAAGGAGGGAAAAATGCAAAAAAAAGTTAAACACATGGAAGAGTCAGAAAAGTCTACTATGGCAGGGACTTGTCACACATCTGTACAGGTTGATGATACTGAAACTAGGACTATGTTTGAAGAGATGACAAATATACCACAAAATAAAATTATTACAGATGATGAAGTTCAAGACAGGTCTAAGATAGGTGCCAAAACTTTCATCAATGGAGAAATGTGATCAGTTTCCTAGTTATAGTATTGATTATTTTGGGTTTAATTGTGAAGTTAATGAAAGTGAAGTAATAAATAATAAGTGAAAAGAATAACTCTAAGAGTTACTAGGAAACAAATTAAGGATTACAATATTAATTCTTACAATAATGAGATTTTGATTTTGAGAGACTCAATTGTATATTTGAGGTTTAGTATAATGATTAAGGTATTTACCTCACAGACAGAAGATACAGGGCTTGATTTTCACCTCTAAAATGAAAATTGGCTGGGCTTAAAATATCCCACAAGGGCAGACAGCCTGTTACTTGCTTATGAACCTATAAAGCAAACTCATAAAGGTGTCAGATATAAACAAATCCTGTGTTACTGTATCACCATTGCCTGGTTTAAATCATTACCTGGTTTGAAATTAGTCAAACTACCACAATTTTTTAATAGGTTTTGAAAGGAAAGTCTAATTATAAATATGTTATGTTTCATGTAGGTACACATGACATTTGAGACATACCATTAAATGATATAAAACTTATAGTATTATGCATTGTTGAATTTATAAAAGGAATTAATATAACTGCTGCATTAAGTGAAATCCTTACATCACAAAGATGGTCAGATTATTGTTTCACTAAATCCCATCATTTTAATACCTGGTGAAGACAGTTGGTATTAGTATATAATATTAGTGTTCTGAAGCATTGGGAAGACTTTTTATATGATATGAAATTGTATAAACATGTTGAGTTTCATTTAAACCATTATGGATCAGTTTATTAATTTGGTCAAGTCACTGATTACATTACCACTTTTTAAAATATCGATATGTCACACTGAGAGAAGAAATAGCTCTGATCTGTCTTTGAAGTTTTGTTTTTGTAATGCACAACATTTAGGTAATAAGTACAAAAAGTAACTTTATTACTGTCTTAAAAGAAACTTAAAATAGTGGCTATAGTTGAAGCCTGGTAATCATTGTACATGAGTATTCCAAGTAATAATTGCTATAAATGTAAATAACCTAAATTTAGGGAGGTCAAATTTTGTTCTTGGTTCAAAAATCTATTATTTCATTTTTTTAGTTTGTTTGATGATGTCAGGGAAATACTAATTGTTAATATAATGGTATTCTCAGAGTTATAACATTTGTGATATGTTATCGAACACCAGGAATGAACAGTAGCACTCATTAAGAATTTCTAGATTTGTTGGACAAAACAAATGAGTTTAAGACAGCTATATTATTGGGGGATTTTGATTATCTAATTATAAACCAGGAATAATATAGTACTAATACATTTTTTGCAAGGCATTTATTGGAAATATTGTCTTTTCATGAGTTCAGGCAATGTATAATTGAACATACAAGGGGGAATACTATCTTAGAGTACAAATATTGCAAATATAATAAATGATTTAGTGATTGGAGAACTTTTGGGTAAATCCAATCATAATTCCATATATTATGTTATGAGTAAAAAACACTTCAGATTATTGGATGAAGAAGCAATAAGGGATGACATTTTTAAGACTGACTAAAAATTTTAAAGTAAGGTGATGACTAATGATTATGGATATAATATTGTAACTATAAATTTAAAATGGTGTAGTGGCTACCACTGAAGTATCTAATAGCTCAGATGCTAATAATGGATTACCTAAAGGGTAAAATTAGAAAGTAATAAAACATATAAAAAGGCATTGTCAGCAATTATAGAAAATATACCCAACAATAAGAAACACATATAAATGAATAAAATAACAAAGCAATTAAAAATGTATCACAGCCTGAAAAAGCACATTTTGAGAGCAAATGATATATTATGAATAATGTCAAAGCATTTTACAGGTACATAAACACATTTCACAATATTATATCTAATACTAATGTTATTATTAGTAATCTGAAATAATTGCTGAGGCATTTAATAACTATTTTAATGGTAATGAAGAAAATATGAAAAATACAGAAAATCTTAAGATGACCATAAAAGTAAGTGAATGCTTTCCTGTTAGAACAGAAATACAAATTAAAATTTCACTTAAAAAGATTAAAAATAATATGTTGATGGGATCCAATTATATGCTTACTATATTGCTTAAAAATGTAATAGCTATCTTATGTCCTATAGCTTATATGATTTCAGTAATTTATTAACAGGCAGGATTGTATCTCAGTCATGGAAATTATTAAATATTACTATGATTTTTAAAAAAGGAACACATTCTAATATAACAAATTATAGGCAAGTCAGCTTAACATCTGTACTATGTAAATGCTTTGAGAAATGTTTGGTAGGTTGATAAAACGTGAATGTAAATGCTTAGAAACTACAGACCTATATCAGTTTGGGTTTATAAAGGGTGTATAGTATTATCTAATTTAACTGAAATTGTTGCACTAGAAAGTAAAGAAATAGACTTTGGGTTGTCTTGCGGTACTGTCTTTTTTGATCTGGCTAAAGTATTTGGTTCATTAACACATGATTCAATATGCAAATTATTAGGTGATTTGGGATATAATTCCTTTATAATAAATGGATAATATATTATCTCGCAGAAAGAAGGCAGAGAATTGTATTAATCGGCAATGCATAAAAAAAAGAAAGGTATATAGAGGTATGCCATTAGGCTCTGTACTAGGTCTGATATTATTTAATTGTTTTTCTCTACAATTCCTATACAAAAGTCATTCTGGATGAATAAATATGCAGATGACTGTAAGAGAGATTTTTGTTGTTACAAGAAATAAAGACTTTAAGGAAATAATTATTAGTTGAAAATTATTGAATGGAATTCTGGTATCAATATTTCAGTATTTATTAATGTAAAGTACTATATTTTGGAAAACCCTTAGCTAAACAAAATATTATTTTACAGCATATTATATTGGAAGAAGTATTTCAAGATAAGGATTTAGATCTAATTATTAGTAGTAATGTATCTTTTTCTAAACATCTTAGCACTGCAATAAATAAGGCCCTTACACAAGTGGACTTGTTATTAAAAATATAATTTGCAGAAATAAGGAGAATATGGTTAAACTTTATAGGACCTTTATAATACCATTGATGGAATATAATAGTTCATTCTGTATTTATTCATATATAGATTTGAATGAGTTGGAAAGGGTCCAAATGAAATTCACTAAATAGCTACATGGCTTATTTAACCATGATTAT
>NC_056746.1:1005329995-1005407495 GCF_019279795.1 Protopterus annectens | reverse complement strand
ATCAGGTTTCCATGTAGATGGTGTATCAATAATTGGTGAAAGAGATGATTCAGTGAATTTATTGGCAAAAAGCAAAGTGTTCTGTACTGTCCAGATTAATGGTAAATCCACAGAGCTTAAAGTAGACACTGGTTCAAAGTGTAAGGTTTTATCAGCAGACATATTTGCTAAAGTGAGAACTCATAAACAACTCAATGTGGCCAGTAGTATGAAACTTGCTGCTTATGGAGGTGAAGAATTTCAGACAGAAGGCTCAGTGATGCTTTCATGTTATTTGGCCAAGAAATATTACAACTTGTTATTCTATGTAGTCTGAAGGCCAGTGTAGTCTTTATTGGATCTCAAAGACAGCTTGAAAATGAATCTGCTTTCTTTTACCAAAGAAGTTCATCACATAAGTGCACCTCCAAGTTCCAATTATTCTATCAGAGTATGCTGTGGTTTCGACGACAAGTTGGATAAACTATCAGTTATGTGTTCTATGAAGCTAGACCCAGAGATCACTCCAGTGGTCAGACCGGGAAGAAAAATTCAAATAGCTATGCAGAATAAAGTCAATGCTCAATGAAATAAAATAGTACAGCAAGGTGTAATTTGCCCAGTTACAGAACCAACTGAATGGGTGTCGTCTGTGGTAGCAGCTCACAAAAAAGGCTCAGATTAAATCAGGCTATGCATTGACCAAGAGATTTGAACAAGGCATTGAAGAGACCACATCATCCAATGCGCACAGTTGAAAAGGTCACAGCCCTGATACCAATTTGCCACTCTTTTTTCTGTCTTGGATGCAAAAAGTTCATTTTGGCAAGTGATGCTTGATCGCAAATTTTCATTACTAACCACTTTTGGTACCCCGTATGGCAGATACAGATTCCTAAGGATGCCATTTGGAATAAATTCTGCAAGTGAAGTCTTTCAGCGTGCAATGGACCAAATTTTTTCAGGTTATCCTTGTGCATTAATAGTAGATGATTTATTGGTTGGAGGCAATGGTGAAGCAGAGCATGACAGAAACCTAAAGAGAGTTCTAGACAGAGCATGTGAAGTAAATTTAAAGCTCAATCCTCTAAAGTACAATTTCAGGCTACCAGAAGTTACATATGTAGATCATTTGTTTACCAATACTGGTTTGAGACCAGATCCAAACAAGCAAGCAGCTATCATTGAGATGTCAACACCAGACAATATTCAAGCTCTACAAAGTTTCCTAGGCATGGTCAACTATTTAGGCAAGTTTATACCATACTTCAGTGAGTTGGCAGCACCTTTAAGAGAGCTGATGTGCAGAAATGTTGCATGGTCATAGTTGGACCACCACCAGAAGGTATTTGAAGTCCTCAAGCAGAAAATTGCCATCTCACCTACATTAAGATACTATGATATGAACAAACCAGTCACTCTTTCCTGTGATGCTTCAAAATTTGGTCTAGGCGCAGTTATACTTCAAGAAGGCATACCAGTAGCCTGTGCATCTAGAACACTTATGCAAACTGAGATGCAGTATGCTCAAATTGAGAAAGAACTTTTGGCAATAGCATTTGCATGTTCCAAGTTTCATGATTATATTTAGATTGAAACTTGCCACCAACCTCTAGTTTCTAAAAAAATGCCTATGCATTCCACTCCAGCAAGATTACAAAGAATGATGCTCAAATTACAAAGGTACAACTTCAAAATGGTCTTTACAAAAGGCAAACTATTCTGTCTGCCCAATACCTTATCCAGATCACTCAGAAATATGACAGAACAGCTTGATGTAGAGAATTTTGACTTTGGTGTGATGGCAGTGTGTATTTTTTTCTACAACTAGGCTTGATAAGTTAAAAGATCATACAAAGACTGTGGTGGGTAAAAGTAATTCTGAGTAGTACTGTTTTTAAGTCCAGTAGAGAAGTAAGAGAATATTACTGATGATGCTACATAATTGATTTTTTTGTGAAAGCATTACTGCACAAACAAGGAATGCAAGATCATGAAATTTACAACAAAGATAAAATAGATTAATAACATTATCATTTAGATATTGCAAAATAATGCAGATCTTAAAATATATTTGGAGGAAGCAATGTTCTTACATTTTGCATGTAGAAAATATCCAAATTATATATTTCATCTTCCTTTAGGATATTTTATAATCTTGTTAAATAATTTTTATAAAAATCAAAATGCCATCACCCACACTGAAATATTTGGAATTTTAAGTTTGGGTACAGAAAAATACTCTTGCTGCTTCTGTACAACTTATATTAAGTTAATGAGTTTAGTGGAAGATTAATTAAGTTCATTAACTAAAGCTACCATGGATAGCTTGTCAAGAGGGAACAATGAAATTGGATTAGTCTTATCCTGTTTATTTTAACTAGTACCTTTTCCAAAGGGTACAATGAAAGAAGGCATTTGGGAAGAAATACTTTTTGTTGGATAATTGTTATATGAGAAATGGATCCATCTCTGGGAGACTGTGCATCCATTAATGTGACAAATATTCAGGAAATCTGATTTTATTTATCAATTAATCGTATTTCCTTGAAGGAAGCATTTGATAGTTTGAAGGATATATTACAAGGTCCAGTCTGGAACTAGAAAATATGCCACAGAACTGTAATATACCAGATTAAAGATAAGGTGGTTGAAAGTGACTTGAAATTATGTCATGTCCTTTAGGATGACTTAAGGGCTACTTTACAGTAGACTCCATTTTATCTGGTCTCGCTGAGACTGGGCCTTAGGCTGGATAAACGAATGGCTGATTAATCAGAAAATGCATACAAAATACTGTTTAGAGGTTATAAATCAGCTAGAATAACAGGGTTTGTGTTAGTATGCATTTTCCTAATGAATATGAAGTCAAAAACTCAAATGTCTGTCATTATTTAGCTCAGAGGAGGCAGAAGCATTGTTCTTCTCTGTTGTCTTCTCCTAGGGCTAGGGCAGAAATTTGATAGATGGTTGAACAGAGGCCGAATAAGAGGGAGTCTACTTTATATTAGATGTCACCAAGCTATGACATCCTGCAATAGTGGAAAAGTAAAATGGCTGTTATGGAATCTGTTCTTATAAAATGAAGAAAACAGAGTCTTCATACTCATAATTCTGAATATCACTGCATTTTAATGAATTAAAGGTGAAGTGAAAAATGTAGACCTGATAATGTTGTAATATTATATATTTTTTCTAGACTAAAATCTGTCTTATCGTAACAATCTTCTGTTTAAATAAAATGTACCTTTTTACACATTTAACAGCTGATGAACTTGAGATAGTATAGGGAAACCATATATTACATAAAATTCATTTCAGATTTTCAGGGTATAATTAAGTTTTTACTACAATGGCGTATACGGAACAGTTAATTTATTACCTAGTCTTGATAACAAGTTAGTATATCTGCCAACGGTTAAAATTTTAATAAAATTAACTAAGACATAAAATAAATCCTATATAACTCTTCTAAGGTTCTGATGCAGTACTTAATGGTTTCCTTTAAACCTTCAATGTAACACAAGACAATGACAGTGAAAAGCACCATATGCAGGTAATTTATTAAATAATGAATTCTTATTTTATTCATCAATTAGTTTCTTACTTTACTGAAAACATAGTTGCCAGAAGTAGTCAGCAAATTAAATTAATGTACTGTAACCAGGAGGGAGGAGTTTGAAAATATTCAAAGCTAGTTTATTAGTATTAGATACACAAGCATGCACTCATGCATGCATGCACACACACACACACACACACACACACACACACACACACACACATGCACATATATTACCATTCTTAACTGGTAATTTAAATTCACTTACAAAGAAACAAGGCAAAAAAGACAACTTTACTAGAGTAGTTAGTAGCTATTATAATTTAAATGCAGGATTTATTTTGTGAGAATAATTTAAATCTGTGCAACAACAAATAGTATGCATTTTGAATCGAGGAGGTTCTTTTTCTCTTTATATCTGTTTTTTCAGGAGATGGTACAATTATTCTGTTTTACTGAAAAATAAAGTTGCAGAAATAAAGTAACCTGTTTATCCATGTTTTTTAAGATTTTTTTCTTTTGAATAATCTCCAATATTAGAATGGCTTTTTTTTAAAGAATGCATCATTTAATTGTATATCATTAACAGATACACAATTAGTCAGTACAATTTAATTGACTCCTATATAAGCTGCAAATTTGAGGGGGTAAGTAATCTTCCCCTTACCCCAAGATTGTCAGATCTTGGAGTTATTTACATTTGTACATTTAGAGAAGCAGGAGGATGTGGTGCTAAGTGGAGAGTGCAGGGTGACTTACCATCCAGTAAAATGCTCTGTTGTTGTTGTTGTTATTGTTGTTATATTGTGCATAGGTGATTTTATTTATTTTTCCTTTATTTCTTGTGTGTTGAAACTCCATTTCTGAAATTAATATGGACCCCTTATTTAAACCTTAACTTTCTTATACATAGATCTTTCCCATACAACTCCAAAAAATGTTGAAATCGCTAACAGAAAAGTACAGTCCTTATTTTATTGTATTGCATTGTGTATTTATTTGTTTCTTTATCTAGTTAGTTAGTAAGTTAGTTAGTTATAGTTGCTGCAAAAAGAAAAGAAAATGTCACCAATATCCTTTAAATTCTGAAAAAAGAAAGAAAAAGAAAATATTTATCAATAAGAAAATATGTGCATATTTCAACAAGCTGTGCAATGCAACCTGATCTTTTGGTGGGTCTACTTCATATAAGCGAAATCCCACTTACCCGACTTTCATAACATTGAGCCAAGAACACCGAAAGTCCACAACACCAACCGCTTGGAACACCAACGTTTAACTAAAGGTAAGTAAACCAGTGGCCAACCCAACAAACAAATTGAAATGGAAGCAAAGAAAACACACCCACATGGCGGGCTTCACCCCCCACACACCTCCAACTAAATATACTAACTCCGAGATCGCACAACCATGGAGGTCAGGGGCAAAGGTCAACATGCTGGCCAAGCAGTTACTTATCTTTAGTTACACATCGGTGTTCCAAGCAGTAGGTGTTGTGGACTTTCGGTGTTCTCAGCTCAATGTTATGAAAGTCGGATAAGTGGGATTTTGTTTATATGAAGGGAACCTCTTTTGGTATATCATAAGCTGAGCTCCAATAGGCACTTGAATGATGCATGTTTGCTTTATTAAGAGAATTATAAATTCAGACAAAGAAAGTGTCTAGACTTAAAACAAAACTGGTTTCTTGCAAACAGACTATTTTAAAGTTGCTAAAAGAATAAGTTTTACAAATATTTAATATAGTGATATAGCAAGATTTATACATATATGACAAATCGCAGAAAGATTACATCAGTCAGTGTTGCCATATTTGTAATCTTCTGACATTACTAATGGCATCATGTACCCTATATCAAGCCTGTATCACACTTAAAAGATATTGTGTTTTAAAAGAATGCTTTCTTTTAAATATAGTGTTTTTAGGTTGTGTGTCACTTATATTTTGAATTTAAGAAAAATGGGCAATAATGGCTTGATAGTTTAATATATATAAATAAAATGAAATAAGCTTCTCATTTACTCAGTTTCTGACCTACAAGATATCAGTACAGATCTGATTCTCATGTTTTAAGTGGAATAACTGAGCTGCTTTAACTTGTACAGACATTGTAAGAAATTCTAGCTGCTATAAATTGTACATGTTCTAAGGTATCTGGAGATTTCTGACTGCAGCAATGCTCACAATGACAAAGCCATATTTCTAATATCTAGGGACATGTTGATTGTTTTTTTTTCTTTCTCTGCAGTTTGAAAGCAGATCATTACAGTGAGGGGCCCAGCAGTTCCACATCTTTAAAATATAGATGATGAATGCTTATTACAAACAGTCAGAAATAATGGCCTTTAGGTTTCTTTAAAACTTTATAGCAGTGCATGCAGGACAGAAAAGATGAGTAGGAGCATTTTTTTTCATACACTCAAACACAATCATAAAGCAAGAGTTACACAAACGATGACAAAGACAATCACATTATAGTGACAACAATATTGTCGGTCAATAATATTAGAAATGAGTTAGTGCTAAACAGAAAACTACTGGGAGTAATAAAAGACTGCAGATTAAGATTTGATCATCACATCCAAAATGCATTTCAAAAAAGCAACCATAATATAGGAGTTCTCAAACCAGTGAAATGACTGCTAACAGAATATGCATGTAAGACTACAGCTCAGACCTATGTGCTCCTTAGTATCATCAGTTTTCAATAAATTGGAGTCTTCTCAGCTAGCTAAAATGGAACAATCTTATAACAAAACTGCAAAGTTAGTAAGTTACCTCATTAGTGAACATATCACTGTGTGGCACTTTACTTCCTTAACTGGCTGGAGCTATCTCATCTACCACCCTCTTCTCTGCCCACAACATCCTCTATACCCCCATTACTAAACTAGTACACATTCCCTAGAGAACTAAACTCACCAGACTAATACCCAATACTCATCCAAAAATATAAAAGTCATAACTGTGGCTGCCTATACTCTGTATAAACTATGGAATGTGATCTCAGCAGATATCAAAACTATCTCATCTTATCTACAATTTAAAATCTCTTTGAAGAAGTACCTCTCAAGCAAATGGTCCTGCAAATATAACAACCCCATTATCAAAATTTATTCTTATTCTAAATCTTAGCTCATCTATAATTTGCAGTCGCAATGAAATTATGCCTATCAGTTAAACCGTACTTTCTTTATACTAATCCCATTACTAATTCCCCACTTCATGTACGCAAATCAAACAAATATCAGTAAATTATCAGACTTGTACTACAATAATCTCCGAGTTACAGTTCTGAAGTGAATCTAACTGAATGGATAAAATATGTATATTTCTTCTCTGCTGGCTGTGTGATAATATTACAGTAGGGATATGTACGCACACTGCAGAATAATGCTGAATGTTTTACTGATGTGTGAATTTTATACTTTCCAGATTATGTTTTATAGCTGTATCTGAGCTTAACATGCTGTAAGTACTATATTGTGCATGCAACACAGTAAACACCAGGTGAATTATATAATCCTTAGTGTTTATATTATATTTTTACTATTAGCTCATTGAAATGTAAGTAATGTGAAGCCTTTCTCTCTGAGAAAAGGTCTTTGCCTAGTCAGACTTTTTTGATAAAGTCAATTAAATAAATAAAGAAGGCCTGCATCATGCACACAACTTGGTGCTGGTATTGGGGAGGGGTCGGGGGAATAACTTTGGCTCCTTGTGGCATAGCTCTACAGGTCTAGGTAGTAAATGCTCCTCTCTAAATAAGACTACAGACCACTTCCTTGGGCTTCATTCTTTAGCCACTATGACTGGCCAGCATGTGCCATTAAATAAAGCCAGGCACTTTACTGGAGGAATTGTCCAGTGGTGTACTAGAATGGGTCTATTTCAGAAGACTGAATCCCAAAAGACTGAAAATTCAAAATACTTAACACATTTTTAATGCAGGGGGTAAGCCCCCATGCACCCACACCCTGCTAATTATATATACCAACTCCAAGATCGCAGAACAGTGGAGAAGGGGCAAATTCCATCATTCAGTATTTTGAATTTTCAGTCTTTTGAGATTCAGTCTTTTGGTTTTTCAGTCTTCTGAAGTAGACCCACTAGAATATATTAATTATTTTTCATCCTGTACCAAGCTGTGCCCCAAACTGGAATTTGGAACATGTCTCTTGCTGCTGACGGTGATGCTTCTGTTCCAGATTGTGAATGCTAGGTACATTCTCTCAGGTATGCTGTACAAGGAAACTATTATATAAGATACGTGTTTGTCACTGCTATCAAAAGTGGCCCTCAGAGATTACATATATAATTAGATGGTTAACTTACTTCAATTGTAAGTATCAGACATGACAATACAGAAGTGTTCCATTTTTGATTTCCCATATGAAAGTAACACTTGTCAGTTATAGGCCAGTATGAAGAGACACCCATCAAAACACGTGTATCAGTCTTTGTGATGGTTAGTTACCATACCGATGAACACTTTATGTAAACTGTATGGGTAATGTGTGTATGTTTGTGTCTAGTGGAGAAGGATTATTTTCTCATTCCCATTGACATAATAGAAGGCTTCAGGAGTGAATTGCAAAGCAGATGGCATCGAGGAGATTGCATCTCCCACTGGCATGTTTCTATTAGCATTCACATACAAAGTAAATGAGCACTTCTGATAGATACTGCTGGGGTGATAATACATTGTGATACCTTTGTTAGGCGTTAACTTCTGTGACAGACAACATCAAACCTGGATTAACATTCCTGTCATACACATCACATATATGAGCTATTTAAATATTCTTAAAGATTTAATTCACTAAGTTTTAATTACAGCATTATCTAGTGGTAAAAAGTGCCATTCTTTTTTGTATTTATATACCTCAGAAATAAATTAATCAGTGGTACTGCTTTATTTTTGACATGCTAACACATCTGACTTTAGGCACCAACGAACCTTATGGTTGTTGGAAGGAACCCTGGTCAAGGGGGGCCCCCAACTACAGCAAGTTATCTTATTTTGGCAGTTTGTAACATGTTTGTCAAACCAACAAAAGCTACTACAGCAATCTTGCATACTTAATAAATCAGGTAGATCAACAAATGTAAAATAAAATAAATAAATAAAATAATAACTCTTATCTGCATCCCCTTTAGAATTCAAACATATCTCTGTTTATATTAACAGTGTTTTATCAAGAAAAGACTTCACAATTTCATTAAATGTTTCACCACTGACATAGTGCCCTTGATTTAGTTAAATCCTGCTGATGGGCATTCTCTCCAATAAAATTAACATCATAGCCATCTTTATGCACCTGCAATACCCGTTGCTGTAGGGGGCCCACTTAATCATCATTGGCTGTGTGGGGGGCCCCACAAAAGCTGCTGCTGGCTGGGGAAAATGAGGAGAAAAAATATTATTAATTTTCTGATTATGCTTTTTATCCAAAACAAAGTTCTGATATGATCCTGTTACGATAAAACTTATAATTAGTGAATGAACATGACCAAGGTAATCGCTAGAGATCAGCAACCCAGAGTGACCAATCTTAGTGTTTACCTTGGATTTTTCAGAAGAGCTGATACTTCCTATCTTCAGGAATGGCTTTCTCTTTCACAGAGTTTTATAAATACTGACAGAACACCAGATACTGTAACTCTCAATGGCTTTGCTCACGACTTCTGATCAAAGCCACACATAATATCAGAAAAAAGGCTCAAAATCAGGAGCACTTTTAAAATATTACTCTAATTCACTTAAATTGAACAATACAAAGTATGAAATGTTGACGTCTTGATTTTTTGAGTGAGACTGATTATAATCCTAAATGATTTACCAGCAAATCAATCATTTTATTAAGGGTAGAACAAAAATTATGAGGCTAAATCAGGGACATTCTGTGAAATCAGGGACAGTGACAAGTATATATCACTGCTCAATGAGGTAAATAAAAATGACTTTCCCCTGCTGTTGTTTGATGATTGCAAAACAACAGTTTCTGATCTGTTGGGGCAGTACAAGTGTTGCACAGTGTGTTGCTGTTTGCAAAAATAATTGCAAAACTATGGTGTGTGTGTGTGTGTGTGGTGTGTGGTGTGTGTGTGTGTGTGTGTGTGTGTGTGTGTGTGTGTGTGTGTGTGTGTGTGTGTGTGTGTGTGTGTGTGTGTGTGTGTGTGTGTGTGTGTGTGTGTGTGTGTGTGTGTGTGTGTGCGCGCACGCGTGCGCGCGCGTGTGTGTGTGTGTGTGTGTGTGCATGTGTGGGTGCGTGTGCGTGCACGTGCATGCATGTGTGTGTGTGTGTGTGTGTGTGTGTGTGTGTGTGTGTGTGTGTGTGTGTGTGTCTGTGTGTGTAAAAAATATCACTGATTTTTATCTACGCGCACACACACACACACACACACACACACACACACACACACACACACACACACACACATACACACACACACACACACACACAATAATGCCAGGCACTTATGCAACTCTTCTGTAGCAGTTAAAAAATGAGTTAACAAGTGATTATATTTCAAAAGTAAGGCATAAAATACATCACAGAATATTCAGACACTTTGAGCTTCTAGGTGTCTTGTGTCCCCCCACGCCCCAGAATGTACAAACAGATTTTGACATGGTAATCATAGCTCATAACCAATCAGGACAAATCTCAACAGAGGCAGTGACAAATCCAGAAATAATCAGGGATAGCCAAGGACACTTTCAAAACATTAGTACTATTAACATGTGACACTGACAGGATAAGTGAATGTGAAGTAATATACATTTTCTGAAGTAAAAATCTATAACTCTAATAATTGTGTTAGGGATGAGGAGAGTATAGTCATTGTTTCTTTTACTTTTCTCACAGACTCAGAGGTGTACAAAGGAGGTTACTATAGTGTAGGGGTAGTGTACTGTCTATGAGTAACAAAGTGGAATTTATTACTGTAACATTATTTTTTCACTTTCATCACAATCTCACACCAGGCACATATATGGTGGTTGTCTTGGGAGGTAGGAGTGAAGAGTGAGGAGGCATGCTATGTATATGACAGTAGCCACTTAAAATACACGGCTATGGCCATTTCAACCTCTGCTTTCATTCCAGTCTAACATCAGAGGGATGCACAGGCAGTGACTGTTTTTTTCTTTTTTTTTTGAAGGGGGATGGAAGGCAGGCAGTATTCCCAGAGAGGATTTGTGTGTCCTTACAATAATTATTTTATTAGTTTTTTGTGAGCTACTGTTTTGTCATCTTTGAACATTAAACCTTACATGCATCTTCAAAGTAAAAAAAAGACAAGTTCTTTTCTTACTCATAATTTTTGTTCAGGCTACCATTGGATTAAAAGGTTGAGAAGAATGCTCTAAAATGTGTCCTCGTGCAATTATAACATTATGGCTTCTGAGGGCCCAGGCTTAATTGAGTTATTACTGTGCTGTCTTGGTCAGTAAGGGTTTATTTAAAGGATGCAAGGAAAACTAAAGTTGAACAGCAACACTGAATTTCTTCCCTTAATCATGATTTCTATTTAAGTCATCATCAGACGAAAAGGTTGTGTAAAAAGAAAAAAATGCATTTCAGAGCATATAGAAAATCACATTTTTTTGAAAAAGCTGGAGAGTAAAGCAAAATGTGAAAAAAGGGTGCAAAAAGTAATGTGCATGGTGTGGAGAGTGCAAGAAGTGTATGTATGGGGGGGGGCAGAGAGGATCACAGGAGCCTGAAGAATGTGTGTGAGGGGGATATACCTCTCAATCTCTTAGAGCAACAAATCTGGACAAAGCCACAAATAATGGGCAACACAGGCTAAAAATAGAGACAGTTTTTAAATATTGCTCTTACAAACTTAGAAAGATGATAGAATAAGAAGTTTTGCATTGGCATGAATTTTCTGATGAGTATGGAGTCTGAAACTATAATGTTTCTCATAATTTTCAGAATTCAATCTTCAATGAGTTGCCAATGATTTGCCAGAAAACCAAAATTTTATGAGGAACAGACCAAAAATATTAGTTAAAAATCTGGACAATCTCTGAAAATCTTGACAGTTGAGAGGTGTGGGGTGGGGGTGAAACAATAGGCAGTGCTTAGGGTGCCATTTCACCTAAGTTCAGCCCTGCACATTGAGTCGTTGTAACATATCACTGTTCCAATTAAATTCCAGTAACTGATCTGTGAGATCGGCCAACGTAACATGGTACACATGTCTCTCATAATGTAAGAGCATTCTAGCTACAGTTCAGACTATGCATACTACTTGTAAAACTCTGCAACATGAACAAAAAGGTTGCTTAGAAAGGGTAACTGTGACAGTGCGATGTTTAGACTAGAAATGTCCAGGGGCTCTCAACTTGACATTTGCTGGAGGCCCCCAAAATGCTAACAAGTTAACATGTTAAAACATTTAAATATAGTTACCGCTAGCACTTTAAAAAATCCTTCTTCCACACTTTTCTCTCAATATCACTCAATTTCACATGCAACATATACATATATTTTACTTAGACAAAATTAAAGTATAAACTTATCTAACTGTACAGGCTATGTCCAAAACTGGAAGTGCTCAGAAGGATATTGTCCTGGCAATTCAAATCTGCTATTACTTGACTGTAGCTGACAAATTTTAATAAACATTCTCTGAATGCAATTTTTGACACAAGACAACTTCATGTATCCAATTTAACCCTTTCTGTAGATGAAGGTGAACTGTTATTATAATGGGAGACTGAAATACTAGGCTGAAAAGACTAAGTAATCACTGTGCAAATATTTTTGTAGAGTGATAAAGCCAGTCTTGCCTGCCAATGTTCATCAGAAAACAAAGTGAGAATTTCAGGATGTCATATTTTTAACTAATAACTCAGAAAAATGTAGGAAACTCGTTACATGAATATCCTAGAATTCTTGTAAAAGACATCTCAGAAAAATTTATATAATCAGTCAGCGAGTTAATCAATTATAATCTGCTTTTTGTAAGCCACAATGGTTTACTATTATTTCACCAATGTGACTTCAGTCGATTTTCACTAGTGCAAAACGGCAGTTTCGCACTATGAAACAAGGAAATGTCGAAACCCGCAACAGCAAATGCAAAACAGCATTCACTGTTGTGAGTTTCGATAGTGTGATGCAGATTGCACTATAGTGGGGATCAGGAACTGTACCCTTTCCCTCACTGTAGTGTGATCCCAGAGTTTGTATATATAAGTAGCAGGGGGTGTGGGGGGCTCAGCCCCCACATGGGGGGTGCAGGGGCAAACACGTTGTTTACTGTGCAATGCACAGTGATGCTGTTCCCGGAAGTGTGGTGACTGTTCGAAAATGTCGAAGTCGACATTTACAGTCACCACACTTCGAGTTTTTTCCTGTTTGTTAATTTGTATTTCGCTGTTTCATTTCTGAATAACTGTGATTCGCCATTGGACAGTTCGGTGACATAGTAGTAAACCGCCGCAATATAGCTATGATAAAAATAAAATCAATCACAACAATAAATATATTACAACAAAGTCAACTCAATAATTAAGAAATAACAATCCTAGATCAAGGGATTATAACTATCCACAATGGCCTTTTAAAAGAAATGGGCATTGAAATTTAACTTAAGCACCCAAATGCTGTGTCCACCTGCGATGGTGGTGCTGCAGTAGTGTTGTCGCCTTACAGTAAGATGTTGTCCTGTTCAGTTCTCTGCTAGAGCGTCTTCTGTGTGGAGACATGCGTGAATGGGCGTACCTTCGTTGAAGGTTGTGCGTCAGAGCTGGCAACTCGGCACGTAAAAATCTACTGCCAATCATTAGCGGACCGGAGTTCCGCTGTGACAACCCCTAACCGGGAAAAGCCGAAAGACACAACAACAACAACAACAACCCAAATGCTGTGTCCAGCCTAAGTTGTATTTACATGACATAACTGAATAAGACATATCAGATGACAGAGACACTTCCTGCATCCTTGATGCCGCTTGAACTGTACAGGAAGGCAGGTTATAGATGGATGCAAACAGACATATGATATCCACACGTTCACAAGCTCCAGCCCACACTACACTTCCTACCACCTTACATAAGTCCCCAAGGTGAAAGAAGAAGGATTATAACCTTTTTACTCACAGGTCAGTCTTCAGTGGCCTGTACATTCAAGTAACCAGGTTGAAAGTACAGGCAGATTAATGGCACTTGATATTACTGACATCAAGTATATGTGCACCATGATCTCACCCTATCACTGGCATCAATTATGTGTGTGTTTCTATCCCAGCCTACCACTGACATCAAGTGCATGATCAACGTAGTCTTGACCTGTCATTGACATCAATGGGTCACACACTTTAAAGGAACAGAAGGCAACACATTTAAGATGTTGGAAAAATAAAGTCTGAAATATAATGATTTAAGACATAAGAAGATAATTATGATACAGTGCCTGACAGAAATAACATCAGCAGATGTAGAGTGCAAATGTACCAACTTACAGTACAGGAAGTGTATGCAGGAGTAGAAAAGCACTGGGGAATATCCTGTGCTGTCATGCAGACTCTGACTCTGCACAGCTATTTGTATTTTACAACTGGTGCTGCCTGTACTGCAAAAGTATGGAATTGAGAAAGGGAGTGGAATCTGGTACCAGGGACTATATCAAGCAATATGACATTACTATTCACAGACAGGCAAGAAAAAATAGAAGGGTTTATGTATCAAAATAACTCCTCTTACATTGGAGGAGTTATTAGTGTTGCACAAAGAAGTTAAGGACAAGTTAAAGGGCTGTCTGTAAGCTTTTAAGTCATGGAAGTCATGGAGTGGTCTCAGTATGCTATTTAACCAGGTATTTCTGAAAACATGTCTTTGCTGCTTAACAGAAATTCCTTTATTTCCTGCTTCTGTGGTTTGGATATTGTGTCATCTCTCTGAACAACAGGCACAATAAACATCAATTTCTTTCTTCACCGGATCAACTAATTTCTATTGCTAAACTAAGAGGCCTGTGTTTCTCTCTATGGTTTTCAGGACATCGGTATGCTGTATTTGTTTTGCTCTTCCCTCACCAGTCTCTTTAATGCTATAGTGTGCATCATTTATTTTTCTACTATTTCAAATGCAGCCCGCCATTTAGAGAAGCATGTTTTATATTGAGGGCCAAAACTACTATGCTGTCTCCTGCACTGAACTCCCTGATCCTTATATTGATACTATACACCTTTGTTATATGTCCCAGGTTCTTCCATTGCGTTCCTGCATGACGCACATTCCTACTTTCAGATTATTTTCTAAACTGGTATAGTGTTTTATGACACTTTTAAATGGAGTTTTCTATTCTTTCCAGTTTCCTTTGGCTATATCTAACAGTCCACAAGGGTACTTGTCATAAAACAACACAAAATAAATGAACCTTGCAGTTACTTGTGGTTCTTTTCTAATAGAAAACATGGAAGTATAGAGTTAACTCATCAAAGTTTTTATCACCTTCCTCAATAACCTTTCTCAGCAGAGACGTTAATCACCAGTCAACAAATCTCCACTAACCCATCTATCCAGGGATATTACACTGATGTTTTAATTGCTTGACCTTAAAGCATTGACACATTTGATGCAGTATACTGTACATAAATTGAGCTCCCTGGTTGATGCTGATCATGCTTAATATTGACTGTTAATCATAATCCTAACCCTAATCCTGCCCATAACACTAACTCTACACCATAGCACATACTCCTTGCATAACACTACCACTAATCAGACAAAGGAGATCAAATTTTAGTGATAAGTTTATAGAGTTTTGATTCACAGATCATGAAAGGAAACTATTTTCCTTTTATATTTTGTGTGTTGATGTTTTTTCTGGTTTTACAGGATTTTGATTCACAGACTGTGAAATGAATCTATTTTCCTTTTATGATATTTTGTGTATTGATGATTTTATTTAGATTTTCTATAAGTTGGTAAATTGATTTTTTCAAAATGCTGGCATTGATCTATTGTATGTCAATGTTTTTGCATTTTGATCAATCAATATAAACTCATCTATATATATATCTATATATATATATATATATATATATATATGTGTGTGTGTGTGTGTGTGTGTGGTTTGGCTTTATTGGTTTAAGTTTAGCACTAAAGACTCAAAAAAGTAAAAGTAAAATGTTATGGGCATTCAGAAGACATGCATCTGAAACACAAGTATCTCCTTTAGGGATCATTTGCAATTAGGTCAGGGATCTCCATCCACTACATGAGATATATCCCATGGGCCTCAGTTACAGAAGGTTTACGATGCTATACAGCTTTGCTGGGTCTTTCTTATAGTTTCTTCTAAAACGTTTGTCTGTCTGACCTTTTTATACCCTTTGGTTTGAATGTTATTTGTGATACTTTGCAGTCACTCTAATGTTGCTGACATCAGATTTGTTTTTAAGTTCTTGCAATTAGACAGTATGGTCAAATGATCTATTTATACTATACCAATGAGCTCAGAAAAAGGGAAAAACATGGCAAGTCTACAGCTAGTGGAGTTTCGTTCTATTGACCTTAATGTACAAATAAAGACTTAAGTAAAAAGTCATAGATACTCAGAAGCCGTGTGGCTGAAACACTGGTATATCCTTAAGAGATCATTTGCATATATCCCATTGGTCTCCACTCAGGCAATTTATAGAATTACAATGTGAAAGCTCTAGCTTAGTTGTGTCTGTCTTTATAATTTCTACCAAATTCTTTGTCTGTGCGACTTTTTTATCCTTTGATTTGGTATATATATATATATATATATATATATATATATATATGGATCTACTTCAGTAGATCAACATAGCATAATATCGAAATTTAGAATGCTGAGACAAAAAGATCACAAATGAACTTTAATGAATGTTAACAATGGTGAAATTGTTAAAATCTGGAAACCTAATATGCATGCCCGGATGCACCATAGAGGTTCTGAATGGAGATCATGCTGGACTTAGAAAAACATCTTCATAAGTTAAACATAATGTAAGAGAAAAATGTTACATGTTTAATGAGTTGTAAATGGATACTGCAGTACAGTGAGGAATGTGAAATGTTTCCCTTTTCCCCACTGTAGCGTGATCTTGGAGTAAGTATATAGAATTTGCAGGTGGTGTGGGGGGTAAAGGGGGGATTGCCCCCTGCAAAAACATTTAAAAAGTATATTTTTTTTATTCACGTGTTTTAATGTGTAGGTTATTTGTTCAAGTTCAGGTCAATCTCCATGCTGCTTCCGACACAAATATTGACATTCACAACACTGACCAGAAAACATTGATTTTGCAAACTGGCAGCAATCTCAGTTTATACAAAATAAAAACTTAAAATAAAAGCAAAAAACATTTTTCGGGGGGGGGGCAATGTCCCCCTGTACCATTACCCCCACTAATTATATATATATATATATATATATATATATATATATATATACATATACACAATTATATTACAGTATCCGCGGTGTGGTGGTGCTGCGGTAGTGTTGTCACCTCACAGTAAGACGCTGTCCGGTTCGATTCTCAGCTAGAGCGTCTTCTGCGTGGAGACATGCATGAATGGGCGTGCCTTCGTTGAAGGTTGTGCATCAGGGCTGGTAACTTGGCACGTACAAATCAACTACCAATCATTAGTGGACCGAAGTTCCACTGTGGCGACCCCTAACTGGGAAAAGCTGAAAGACACAAACATATATATATATATATATATACACATACACAGAAACATATTACCCTTCAACTATAAGCAGGAGGACAAGACACCCCCTGCTACTTAAATATATCAACTCCGAAACTGCACTTCACTATACTAAGTGCAATCTCAGAGTTGATATATTTAAGTAGCAGGGGATGTGGGGGGCACAGCCCCCTGCATGGGGGGTGCAGGTGGGCACAGACCCCCCTGCTTATACTTGGAGAAGAGTAATATGGTTTGTCTTTTATTTGTTTCTGTATGTACCTGTGCTGGAATATAGTAAGTATTGGTATCCTGTGTGTTTTATGTATTATGAGTTTCAGTATTTTGAACTTTCAGGATTTTGGTGTCAGGATTTTGGGTTTCAGGATTTTGTAGCCCCCTCTATATGCATATATATATATATATATATATATATATATATATATATATATATATATATATATATATATAGATATATATAGATATATATATATATATATATATATATATATATATATATATATATATATAAATAAATATATCTCAGTTAATCAAGTTTTCAGAAACTTAAAATTCATATCAGAGAGATGATAGGATAAAATTTCTGAAAACCCAAAGGTTTTGAATGGAGATCACTGTACAGTGAGGATCAGAAAATTTATCATTTTCCTCAATGTACTGCAATCTCAGAGTTGGTATATATAATTAGCGGGGGTTGCAGCCCCCCACATGAGGGGTGTAGGGGGGCTTGCCCCCCAGCGAAAATGTAAAAAAAAGATAGATTGTTGTGTTTTTTGTATTTTTTAATATTTTTTTAATGTTCAAGTTTTCAAAAATTTGATCATATCATCTCGCTGATATGAATTTCGAGTTTCTGAAAACTCGATCAACTGACAAAGATCCATATATATATATATATATATATATATATATATATATATATATATATATATATATATGTATATGTATATATATATATATATATATACAAAACTTATTTTATTTAGTTAGTTATTTATTTGTCCTCTAACAACTGAAAATGTTCAAGTGGACATCCAGGAAGAAAAGCTCCACCGCAGATTAAAAAAAACAGTAGCTGACGAGTAATTATATACAAGAGGAGAAAAGCCCCATAACAGGTTAAATATTTTACAATAAGTTGGAGAGAAAGGCTCCAGTACAACACACATAAAACATTTTACAGTAGCTGATAAGTGATTATATACAAGGGGAGAAAAAGCCCCACAACAGATAAAACAAAAACAGATAGAAATACATTAATAGAATATTACTAGAATAAATAACAATAAATAATGCAATGCATATTGCAAGTAGCAAGACACTTTGAGAAATGTTTAGCCTATGTCAAGTAAACTAATACATAGTTATTCAAAATATTCCCCCGGATTCATGAATCCTCAATGTAAGACTAAATAAGTCTTACTTGGAGGCTGCAGTTGAACGGTATGACGTCAGCATGCCATGAATATTCATGAGGGCACACTGACTCAACCTCAAGTCCAACAAGGACCGTGCAGGCAAGCAGGGGGTATGTCCGACTGCCGAGCAGTGTAAAGGTCTACGCCCCTGCAAGTGTGTTAAAAAACAAAATGTCAACACACAAGAGCGAGTCCGCTCAAATGTCCATGTACCCAACACCACACTCCCTGACATTGTAAACCCCAGCACAGTTATAAAAAGTAAAACATTATTTTTTTTTTCTAATTCCCAATATAGCTGCCCGTATTTGCGCGTGTGTGCGCGGGTGTGCCCATTGTTTAGCTGCAGTTAGCAATCTTGACATGGAAGGGCATAATAAGGAATATTTATGCAAATTACGTCAAATAGTAATAGCGTAGTGGTAGAGTGTTCGCACAAAGAGGAGGCATTCACAGTTCGAGTCCCACCACTCCCCTTCCTATTTTCTCTTCCAAATTAGTATATGAAATAATTCCTGACCTATATGATGAAACTTTTACTAAAAAGCATTCAAATGGTTTATGTATCAGTGAACAAAATGTATATTTATAAAGGAACCTGACATATAATTGGCCGCAGTTAAGCAACGCTTAACCCAGCGCAATATAGTTGCCCCTAGCTAACTCGCTCTTTACCCAGCGCAATGTAGTTGCCCATAGCTAAACCGCACTTTACCCAGCACAAAATAGTTGCCCATAGCTAAATAGTGCTTTACCCAGCGCAATCGGTTTGTGCAGAGGTGCGCGTCGCGCCAACCAGCACACCGTCGGGCAACGTGGAGCAACATGGAGCAACGTAGAGTAAAGTTGCTTAAACACAGCCACGCCCCCTAACCTGTCTGGACAGTAGTAAAATAAAAAGCAATGATAAAGTTTGAACTCAGGACACTGTGCACTATAATCAAAGTACTGAACCATTAAGCCACGACAGCTTAGGACAAACATCCACTGTTAACATATATATATATATATATATATATATATATATATATATATATACTAATAAATGTTAGATTAACAATTGCTAAGCAGGTCTGCAGTCAGCTGAGAATATTCAAAAATGGCCAATCACAGTAAAGTGCAGGAAATGCGGCATATTTAAGCTGCATAGGTGGGAATACTCACCATAACTGATTGTAGCTCCCATCTGCAGTTAGAATGTCTGGTGCTGGAGAGGGTACTTGCTTTCGAGCGCAATGCTGGGGCATCGAGGAGTCAAGATATATGGCTTGGCTCCTAGTCCATCGGCATGAGACTTGACTCCTGCAGGGCCAGTTCCAAGGAATGGAGTATAAGGCGGAGGCTTGGAACCGGTTGGCTCATAAACTCACCAGTGCCACAGGCGTCCCTCAGACTGGTGAGCAGGTCCGTAACCACCATGCAGACCTGAGGAGGTGGAAGCAGGACCTTCTGAACCAGTGGATCCAGGAGGCCTGTCAAATGCGTGATGCCCACTACTAAGTAGGTAGCCATGGAATGCAGTTTGTAAGACAAGCTAAAAAATAATGGATAGGTATGTCTCAATATCCCTTTATTTACTCCACAGCTACAGGTGCTCATGCTATGAATCAGTAAGCCTATGCAGATAGGCTGCTAAGGCTGCGCCACCAGGCAGGTTAGTAAATATTCTGCATGTATTGTTGCATGATATATGTGAGTGAACATTACAAAAGTGTTTCAGCCCAATAATACAGCAATAAAATGTCCTGATTAAATCCTCTGCATGTACTGTTATATAACAAACGTCTGTGAGCCAGAAATAGAGTGTACTAACCCACTGATCAAGGTAAAATAAGTCTGGAATACTATCCCTGCATGTACTGTCATAACATATAAGTGAGCAGGCCTGAAAAAGAGTGTTGTAACCTATCAAGAAAGGTATAATATGTCCTGAATATGTCTTCCGTATACACTGTAATAACAAGTAAAGGAGAGAGCCTGTAGAAAAGAGTGTTCAATGTAATTAATAAAGGTATAAAACTTGGAGTGTGTCTGTGTCACTTACTTTGAAATGTTGTTGTACCCTTGCAATAAAAAATAGTACTGTTGTATTAGGTGCTATCAACCCACAGTTGTGCAGTCCCATAGGAAGTGGATGAAGGAAGTGGCAGTAGCTGTGAAGCATAAACATTCATTCCCTGAATAAATCCTCTGCATGTACTGTTACATATCATAAGTCAGATATCCAGGAATAGATTGTAGTAACCCATGAATAAAGCAAAAACATGCCTAGAATACTATCTCTGCATGCACTGTCATAGATAAAAAGTGAGTGAGCCTGAAAAACAGTCTTGTAACCTATCAATAAAGGTATAACATGTCCTGAATAGGTCTACTGTATGCAGTGTAATGTCAAATAAAGGAGAGAACCTGTAGAAAAGAGTTTTAATGTAAATAAGAAAGGTATGATACTTGCAGTGTGTATGTGCCAGTTACTCAGAAATGTTGTTGTACCCTTGCAGTGAAGAAATGTTACTGTTGTATTAAGTGCTGACAACCCCCAGTGCAGTCCCATATAAAGTGAATGAAGGAAGTGCCAGTAGCTGTGAAGTATGTAACAGTCCTCAACAGTTGTGAAATGGCTGACATGCATAGGTAAATCTGGCACACGAGTAGCCTGTCAAGGTGTTCCCCAGAAATGTTAGTGTGCTACCTGAAAAGTAGGGTTGTGTAGAAAACAAGTGAAAAAGGCATGTGAACACATCCAGATGTGCTGATACATAAACAAGTCAATTTAATACAAGTATGTAGCAGTAACATCTGCATCCGCAGTTACTATGTCAGATATAGGTCAGGTATATAATGAAGTAGAAAAACCCATAATGCAATCAAATGCATGTTGCCTAGTGTAAGAATACATGTAGGGGATATACACCTGCAGTCAATAGGAATGTAGTGTACAGTTAAAGTACTAATAAGATGTTAATGGAAGTTTATTTTTACACCCTACTCCATGTGCATAAACAATGCAATTCCACACCTCAATGGGTATGTCTAATCTCATAACATTTGTTGGGACATATGTCCTATTGTTATATAAAATCTGCACTTACTTTGATGAATGTCCCCTCTTAAAACACCACAATCTTGCTGGCCTGTTGCCACCAATCATCCCTGCATGCTGTTGTAATGTCCACTGTCATTCAATACATGCATGTGTTATGCTTGCTGTTCAACTGTTGTAACCCTGGTGTGTTGGGTTAATGGGAATATTACTGCATCCTGTTACAACTAACTTGGAATGCTGTTGTCTATGTTGTAATTAAGCGCACCTAATCACAGAACGTATGGGAAGGCCAGTCCCAGCGGACCCACCTGTCCCTCCTCAGCTGGCAGTTGCACCTGGCACCAGCAGGTCTGGTGCCCAGCCCGGGCCACCCTCCTCCGTAGGTCCTGTGCCACCTTCGGGTGGAAGCGCTGCAGGGGATGGGGCTCATCCCCCCCTGCAAGCATGGGTGGAGAAGGGCCTCCTGTCACCCTCTGAAGGGTCCGGGTTGTGATGCGTAGCGAGATCCAGCATTTAGTCGCTGATCCCCTACACCAGCTCGAGGCGAGAGTGGCATGACTCATGGGTGAGCCTGCCCCTCCTACGCAGCCCCCAGCACAGCGACCCTCGGGACTGTGAGGGTCCAGTGGTGACTGCCCATGGGTGGGGATCTCAGTCCCACTGTTACCATCTGTGGGCTCATGGGCTTGCGATTTCCAAACATCCATCCCCGTCAATTGTGTTCACCCACCCCATGTGTGATACTCCGCCCCTGTATGCATCATGTTTGTCTTGTCTGTTTACCTACCCAACCTACCTCCCCAAATATTCCTACTTCCTCTACCTCACTTTCCACTCTCCCCTGAAAAAAAAAGGGCAATCTGTACCCGAAAAAAAATTACGCCCCATACATAGCTGCCCATTTCGCACACATGTCCGCTGGACATGTACACTGATAATGCTAATTGGCAGTACAACAAACTATGTTGTCCTCACCCCTCTCTCAGGGGTGGAAGGTTTCAAATTTCACTCCAAATCTACAACATATGCACAGCTGTTGCTGGTAATGAAATGGGCAGCTATGGACCTTTCCTACACCCGTCCTGCACATCCCGAGCTTGTTTTCCTACTGTCTTTCCCTCTTTGTGCCCCCTTTTTCACCACTTTCCTATCTCCCCATTTTCTTTTCTTTCAAAGAAATTAGCGCAGGGGTTAGTGGGAGTAAGCACTTTTAAGCAGTAGTAAGTGGGATTAAGTGAGTGTGCGCATGTGTGCGCTTAGCTAAGCATCGCTAAGCGTCATGCAAACCCACAAACCCACTTACAACTGCTTAAGAGTGCCTTAGTCACTCTAGGTCAGGGCCCTTGTTCTGCTCAGCAGCAAAATTAAAACACCTTTGCCAGTCCCGAACCCCAGACCTTGGACACATAAGACTGCATGAAGTACCACTAAGCCACAACAGATATACAATAACTTTGTGCTGCAAAAAATATATCATGCATTACAATGAGTAAATGTAAAGGAAATATAGGAAGGCCATGACACAAAGCCTGTTCTGTGGATCTTTACCAGCAATTGTTGTGGGATTGCATTACATGAGTGTGATGTGAGAAGCAGCCAATCAAGCAGAAAATAATGTTGCAGAGGCACTTTACAATCCCCACACAGTATCATAGCAGCACAAACACTGGCATATCTGAGTAGGGCAGAGGCCATACCTCCTAACTCAGTCAACTTTCCAAGGATGTCCTGATTGTGAAACATATTTTAGCTGTGTCCCTCAGAATCCCACAGAAAAGTACTGACGTCAGTCAGAATGGTGGGCTATTACACAATGAATACTGACAATAATTACAGTAGACACTGCTTGTATGTCATGAAAGGAGTACTAATCCATATGTACTGCTTCACTGAAGTATACACCTACTGTTCCTATTATGTGTAAGGTGTACCTCACATTCAACTACATATCCTTGACACCATGCAAAGATGTATGTGACTGTTCCATAGGCCTGGCAGAGGCCCAAACACACAGGCATATAGGCTATACTGCTGTTACACACTCTGCAAATAGCTGTCTTAGGCCCTCCCCAAGCATATCCTTATGTAGGAGTATAACACAGAAATACCAATGGATGTAGCCATGTACTGGTAGCAATTGACTATAACAATGCCATTGTAACAGTGCTGAAAACACCTGTGAGTTGCACAGACAAAGAATGACAGTGTAACCTCTGGCTACCATCTGGGTAAGTTCACAGGTGGGAACCATGCAGACAGACAACCTGCCCTGATAAACACACAGGTACACACCACTCCTGCAAGTCCAGTAAGATAATATTCACACATTAATGCATAATGTTCTCAGTATGTAAGCCTCCCCCCCCAATTAAAAGATACTTGTGCGTTTAGGGTCTACCAAGTGTGTAGGTAGTTATACTCAGTACAGGAATTGTCCAGTTGTCCTGCGAACCCTGTGGTAATGTCAACAGTAAAAAACATAACCCTGCAGAAGTCAGTACATTAATATTCCCAGTATAGTCACATAAATGTTGTTTAAGCATTTGTAGTGGTGAGTAAAACTCTACACTGATAGCTTAGTGTTGGAAGTGGCAACAGTCAGGTCTGAGTACAACATGTACATCACTGTCTATACCTCTAGCTTCATTTATAAGTCATATACCAACCTTCTGACTTACACAACAGTCTCCACAGCAAACAAGCATGGGTCCTACTCTGGATATCTGAAAGGGCTACGCCTACATACCTTAGCAATTTATAGCACTGGGTTGCTATGACAGTGAGTACTGCAATTACCACTCAGCAGGCTGTATGCATTTACCAAATGCTGGCCAACAATTGGTGCAGAGGGCATCACATGCACATGTGCAGATACCTATAAAAGCAGATATGACTTGCTATCCCCACATGCAATCATTACATTGCAAGTTGAACATAGCGAACAACGCCAAGCAGGGAAAAAAAAAAAAAAAAAACAGTACGTTTCAATACCCAAAAAAAAAACATACACAGACGGTCCTGAAAGGGACATACAGGTATGTAACAGTTTGTAGTTACCAGCAGGTAGTAGATGGTTATGGTTAGTACTGTTGATCCTCTGATACATGCATATGTGGCAGCAGTAGGTATGTATGCACTGATGCCATGCATAAGTATTGCCATGGAGAAATTGTTGGGTAGCTGTGTGCAGTGGGACATAAGTGTGACAGTTGTAGGTCAGCAGTACATGTCAAACATCTGAACATGTTATCTATGGTCTGTACAGTACTGCATTTAATGGCAGTTTTGGGGAGTATTGCAAACACCTAGATAAACTTGGATGTCACAGAGTAAGACATGCATGATAGCCACATAATGTGTAGCTTAGCATTGGCAACCGCTGTAGCAGGCTAGCATAGTGATGTATCATTTGCAGCTATGTATACCCTTGTACTATTACTGTATGCACACATGTGACAACTGTCCATGTCGTAGCAAGGCCCAACAGGTCATCCGTGAGGTGTATGGACTTACAACAGTGTAGACCTTGTGTCTGTATGGCACACACATATGTCGAGATACATGTGTGTCTGATTTCTGAGCATCTGAACATGTGCACAGAGCAAGGGACATACTGTAACTGTTTGTGAAAGGCGGACATTTATATATTGGTGCAGGTTATGTGCATATATATATATATATATGTAGGTTGTAGTGTGTGTCAAACAAGACAGCATACAGTGCTGGCATATGACATGTGTTGTTCAAATGCTGTGGGTATGCTTTGTTAGGTATATAGTCTCCCAGATATGGGGTCCTGCTAAACATATATGGGCTGAGAACACCTTCCATGCATTCTGCACAAGACTGTGTAATATCATTACATAACTGTATCCCCCTCAACCTTAGCATTATTGATATTCCTACCATGAAAGGTGGACTGTATATGTGCTGATATGCATATCAATGTGTACAACAGTGGATGTTGAAATGTACGCCCCAGCTGAATGTTGTACTTGTATTGCCATCCCTGTTGTTAAAAGCCCTGTACCCATGAACTAACACATAGGTGGTAGTGTATTCAACACCGAAGGTGTGATAAGAGACTACGGGACACAGGTGGACAGTAGTGTCCCTAATGATGATCACTGTGCCACACTAGTCATGTAAACCTAGTACAGTCCATATGTCGTCAGTAAATGTGTGTCATCCATGGAAACAGAGGTCAGGGTTCCACTCCACTCATCAGTCATAACACCCATCATAGAGTACAATGTCCCTGTTGGTATGTACCTCAGAACACATACACAGCAACAGTAGATGCCAGACACATACCTCACAAAGAGTGTTACCAGATTCCAACAGATGCACTATGCTGACTGTCTTACCAAACCAATTGTACACTGTGTCGCATACCGCCTACCCAGAGGCTACCCCTGCCCAACATACAAAGCTATGGCAAACCCACAGGTGTTGGACGTGCTCCATGTAAACAGCTGAAACACCAGACAAGATATACACTCTACTGATCAACACCTTGTAATGTAAAAAGCAGAACATGCTTGACTGGCACATCATCATCACAGACACATACCATACTGTGGAGCCAACCATCTATCAACAGCATATGAAGGTCCTCATCAGCAGTTGCCATCAATAACCATGATGATTGCATGTGAGATAGGAAACATAACCCGGTAATCACCCCTGTGTCTCTGCATGACAGGGGCACAGGAACCTACATTACATGTGTGTCACAGTGCAGGGTACCATATGTCTATACTTCCATAGGCCCTATGGATAACAGCCTATCAGCTACCTAGGACATGATACACACACGCATGTACCTGTTGCAACACATGCTATGTGAGGTTGACTGTGTGTGATTGAGAATGTGTATGTGAATGTGTCAATGATGTGTATATGTGTGATAGCCTAGTGGGAGTCTGTGTATACCATGGTATGTAGTGTTGTAGCTCTAATCCCATCAAAAGGTCCGTATGCTATTGCCAGGCCTGAAAATCACTATGGCATACGTTGTGATGTAGTCCCATATTGTCAAATGGAGTGTGCCTTTGTAGGCTAAAGCAGTACATGTATGCTTATTGATTGTTAACACTAGTAAATAAAGTCACGTATGGACTGTAGTACTACCTGAAGCTGTATGCCTCAACTGCACAGTGTGGTTTATATCCACATGGCTTGGTAACACACTTTTGTTTGTTACCTGTAGTCCACACGTCACATACCTCGGGCATGAGGTTATGTATGTGCTGACACATAGTAATGTATGGTACACAGGTAACTGTAATCTGGGTTGCCATACCCTTGTGTCTTGTAGGTATATCTGATGTGTGTGTAGGTATGCCTGTAACATGTCCTCGGTGGTATGTGTGTCACAGGATATAGGTGCATATCTAGCAACATGTATAGTGTAGTACAGCAGTATGCCACCTATAGTGGTGAATGTGAACATATGTTACTGAGGGGTTTGCTATCAACAAGTAGTGTGGTGTACTGCTAGTACCATAACCGTACTGTACATAGATTTAAATGGATGACAAATGTCTGTATGCATTAGCTTCATATACACCTCCTGTGGCTAGGTGTTGCATTGTGTCCCATACAGTGTGCCATGCACTGTTGTATTGTCCTACATACTGTTTTCACTTTGTGGCTGTGCAGAACATGGTTTTGTATTTAGCATGTGCCAGGCACTGTCAGGCAGTTGTGGTCTTAGCAGTCATATGTGTTATTAAAAGTGTGTATCTGCTGACAGCCAATAGGTTGCTATATATGGCATTTCAATGATGTCTGTACATTAGAGTGTTGAGTGTGCAACATGGCTTTTTCACAATTACTGTTTAATTGTCTTCCAGTGTTATGGCACATAACTGAAAGCCATCCTATACCCCTGAGGAGGAGGATGTTATCAGAGATGCACTCATCCAACATTATAATCTACTATTTTCAAGATCCTGCCAGGACCAGCATGGTCACACTGCACTGTGGCAGGATGTTGTCCATCGGGTGAATGATGTAGGCATGCATAACTGGACTTAGGAGCAGGTACGCCATCACTGCAGTGATTTAATCAGACATGTCCAGCAGCATGCCTCCGATGTCCACAGACAACAGCTTGCCACAGGTGGTGGTGTTGCCACACATCCCCCCTCACCAGAGTGGAAGAGCTGCTCCTCAGCATGGTGGCTCCTGGCCAACTGTTACAACACACCTGTGTCATCATGGAGGCTGGAGTCACCCAGCACAGCGACAACGAGCGTGCAGGTAACATGGCATATCCATAGACCACTGTTATCCAAAGTGTTATAATATGCATTAATCAGATGTGTACTGTGTATGCAGAATATGTGGGGCCTGGTATCATGCAATACTGATAATTTGGGACATTATCTGTATGCTTGTGACTGCCACCCCATGTGCTACTGTATAATTGCAGACTCACAGCAGCAATGCCATAGTTGTTGACACTGACATACTGTCTCATATCCTTGCAGGTCCCTCTGGTGTGATAGCAAGACAGGAGACCCATGCTGGTGAGTGGGCTACAGTCAATTTAGCATATAACATCTGCATGTCATAGGAGAGTTGTAGGCCATATACACATGTTAAACACCTACTCATAGTGCATGCTCTGCATGTTCTCTGTGTGACTATGCACTTCACAATGACATGAGTAGCTGACTCATACACATGCAACACACAGAGCATCAAAAACAAGTGGGGTACACTGTAGTGGACATTGTATAGGCATCGTCAGTACACATGCACACAACATACACCACTTTGTCATATGTAGTATGTGTTAATATGATACACATGGTGTATGTAGACATCTGCTGTAAGGTCGTACTCCAGTATCCCATATGTCATCAACACAGCACACATACTATACTTGGGGGAGAGCCCTATCATGGGGCAGTGTGACATGCGTCAACACACAACACAGTCATGTTAGGCAATGTTCCCTATTAAACACCTGACATGCCCATGCAACCACTGTCTGTGAACTGTTTAATGTAGCCTAAGTGGTGCAGGTCAGGTACAGCAAGATAATTGCCAGTGTGACATGCATCAGTGTCCTTGAGTGACCACATGATGCTGCCTGATGATGGCTCATGGTACTACACTACATCCAGTTACAGAACCTGCAGTATTACACATAGCATTCATCATTAGACATCTGACAGTTGGATGCATCCGGACATGGTTTGTATACCTATGAGTGATGGTGCACATGACATTGGAAAGTGTTTCAGACTTGCAGTGCAATGTTGTGTCCATGTACACATTGTCTACCAGGGTGAGGGCAATCAGTGAACAACACACATGCATCAACGACATGTAGACTGTTAACTACAAGGACTCTCTACACTCACACTACATGCTGTCGAGCAACACACATCCTGCATGCTGACACTTGTGACAGGACTCTTTGTATTATGATACTGTACTCCACCATCAACCACTAATGACTATGTTCCATATTGCTGTTGGTGTGTGTGTGTGTCAACTTGAATGTGTAGTGTATTGGTGTGCATGTGTTAATGTGTTCATGTGTGCATGTGTGCATGTGTTCATGTGTTCATGTGTGCATGTGTGCATGTGTTCATGTGTTCATGTGTGCATGTGTTCATGTGTTCATGTGTGCATGTGTGCATGTGTGCATGTGTGCATGTGTGCAAACATCCTGTACAGATGGTAAAGTGTGCTTCCTGTCTCCCTCTCACAGGTGCTGAGGTAATGTTGGATGGGTGCAACGGGGAACCTGAGGTCACTGCCACTAATAGTGACCATGATGATACATGTGTAGTGGCACAGGCATGTTTGACATGGTCTGTCGGTGGTCCACCAATCGACAGTACACAGCTTTCCACCCCATCTATGTGCACATACGCACTGCCATTACATCCCTCAACACCAATGGCTTTAGGTGAGGAACAGCATACGGTAGGCATTGACCAGGAGAGTGTGGTATCCATGGCACATGCAACCCCACACAGCAGCCATGCCCAGACACACAGAACGGTACCACATAGGCATATGTCCAGGGGTTCTCGTGGGAGCATCGCTGTGCGTAATGCCCCTGGCAGGCGTACATGCACAGGTCTCACAACCTCAGGTATGTTCCGGGCTGTGATGCAAGCACAGACATGTATGAAACGGTACACCAGGCAGGGACTAAGGGCGCAGAGGGCTCATAACACTGCAATCGATGACAGTATCTGTGACCTTGCCGGTGCCATCAGCAATTACACCAATGTCATTGATAGACGTTGGGGGGAGACACTAGATGCTCTCCGCAATGTTATGTCCATGTGCCAGGACAGTGCAGGATGGCTGGGACGTCGACGTGGATGTATGCCAGCAACATCCTCAGCTGGCAGCCAACGCAGATGACAACCAAGTGCCAGCCGCTCCCGTAGTGCCAGTACCAGCCCCAGCAATGTTGTGGTTGGGCTGTCGGTAGACCGTCCGAGATGACCACGTGCACATGGCTCTGGCCAGTCCCAGCAGGGACATGGGTCCAGTCAACATCTCTCTGCCTCTGACGATAGTACTCAGTCTGGCTTAGTACCCGATACAGTCCGTGTCACCCCTGGCAGGCACAGGTACTGTGTCCGTGGCCGGAGACAGTGATCTGTACAGCCTGGCAGGTACATTCTGTGGCTGTTCCACAAACTACAAAGCAGGTAAAAAGAACAAACAAATCCACTTGAAAAAGCTAAATCCAACAAGCCACGGAAGATAAAAACAACACAGATTTATTGGATATAAAGCGCTTTTCGTCGCTCAATGTTTGAGCAACTTCCTCAGATGTAATGTTGGTGTACTCAGTGTATATGAAGTAATACTTAAGCACATTAATAGAATACACATGAACTAGGTCGTTTTTAATTTAAATTTAAATTAAATTTTTGTTAACTTAGGATGATTTAATAGTAATAGTATTGTATTTATTTTAGAAACTTTTTATATGTGACTGTGTGTCCATATTATTGTACTTAGTCGTTTGAATAAGTTATGTGTATACATAATATTGTATTTACTGTGAGTTGGTGTTTACTTAATATTTAAACATACTACATCACTTTAAATATGAATTGATTTTTAATTGACTTGCTTAAGTGATGTTAGTATAAATACCTAATTAGGAACAGTTAATTATGTCTGAGGAAGTTGCTCAAACTTTGAGCGACGAAAAGCGCTTTATATCCAATAAATCTGTGTTGTTTTTATCTTCCGTGGCTCGTTGGATTTAGCTGTTCCACAAACTCCCATAATTGGCAGCCACAAGGGGGTACTGTGTGCATGCAGACACACACACATACTACCAACATGTAGGGCTAACACATACACACACACACATCACATCAACACTGACCCATACTGTACTGTTGCCCACACACACACACACACACACACACACACACACACACACACACACACACACACACACACACAAACACACACACACACACACACACACATGTTGACTGACTGGGTCATTGTCGAGCTCTGGAAATCAACCACACCCAGTGCATATGATGAAACTGTGCCTCCTCCTGTCATCTGTGACATTGATGCAGGAACAGGATAACACGGTGCTGATGCACAGGGTGACCTACTAGCAGTGTAGCAATGTTAGCATGTTGTGAACAGTAATGGGTAATGATATCCTTGTAGGTGTATCTGAGCAGGCATGATGCATCCCAGCAGTGATTATCAATTTTGTTTTGTATACACCGGTGTTAATACCAAACATGGATTGTCCGCACATGTGACAGTTGGCTGATGTGTGTGGTACTGGCAGCATGTGTTGTTGAGTGGATGTAACGTCTATGATGTGGCTGTACAGATTCCAAGGTGTACATTTGTGAACATGGTGGAGGTGCACTGTTTGCATGTATGTGCATGGTGGGCACATGTAAAGGGTGACATGCCCTGTATTACACAGTGTTAATACTTCATATTTCCTATTGGTGTCCAATATGTATGTCACTACACATATGTCACAACTTGGGTACACATGTGTGTATGACATGGTATGACACTATGCTGTGGGTGATACTGTTGATATCGGTCATTGGTTAGCATTCTGGTAGTGTACATAACCTCAATAGCCTGATTTTAACAAATCGTTACATGATGTCTTGACAACTGACACACAGCTGTAGGATACACAGTAGCATTAGAATATTTCTGGTTTTGTACTATACCAGTTACCAGTGGTAATGACCAACACACATTCCCGTGACCACTCCTGTTTGGCATGTGTCCATCCTAGGTACACGCAGACACACTAGGGGTATGTACATCCACATCTGGTGATGCATACAGTGGTATACAAAGCATTCTCTGGATTAGACACCTATCTTCCATGAGGGTATCATACAGACACATACCTGTTGACAAACACATGTTGTGAAGCTATGATCCAACAACAGCATAGTCATCACATTTGCTACACATAGTATCCTGATTGTGCCACATTGGTAGTAGCACACCCACACTCACACTATTGTATAACAACTGTCATGTGTGTGTGTGACACAGATGACCTAGGGCACATCTCACTACAGTGGCTGGACTTGTCACATACATGCATACATACATATGTGAGCTACGGTCCAAGAAGCAGCAGCAAAAACTGTCAATGGTAACAGATGTAGTTGTGTTGACAGCAGGCATCACACCTATGATGTGAATGAGGTCACATGTACATATATGTCTTGTCCACACAGTTACCAATTTAGGTCACATGTACATATGTGTATTTGCCACACAGATACCTGCAGTGTGCAATGCACATACTGTTGTTTTACTGATATGTCATACAGTAGTAGTAGCAAAACACACAACACTTTGCTCAACAGTGTCACACACACACACTCAACAATTGCAGGATTCAAAACCCTACCTACTAATGTCATGGTACTAGACACATATGCATTACCACTATGCGCCATATGCTTTACTGGGTGCTATCATTTCCACTGCTGTTTTTGTGGGATACTGACATCATCAAACCAGCAAAAGCGGTATTCACCTCTTTCAATGTGTTTTCACATTCTCAAAAAAGCCCACTCCTTTCATAGGATTACACACACACACACTCAGCATTTGTAGGATTCAAACCCCTACCTAACTATGTTATGATGCTAGTAAGATACACATTAACATGACACACTATATGATTTACTGGGTGTTTTAATCTCCACACTGCTGTATTTGTGGGATACTAACATCATCACACTTGGCAAAGAGGTATTCACCTCTCCTAATGTGTTTCCACAGTCTCCAGAAAGGCCACTCCTCTCAAAGGCAATCTCATACACACACATTTATACTCATCATTTGGAGGATTCAAATCCCTACTTAACTATGTTATGATGCTAATAAGATACGCATTAACACAACGCACTATATGCTTTATTGGATGTTTTAATCTCCACTACTGCATTTGTGGGATACTGACATCATCACACTTGGCAAAGAGGTATTCACCTCTCCTAATGTGTTTCCACAGTCTCCAAAAAGGCCACTCCTCTCAAAGGCAATCTCATACACACACAGCATTTGCAGGATTCAAACCCCTACCTAACTATGTTATGGCACTAGTGAGATATGCATTAACACAACACACTATTTGCTTTATTGAGAGCATTCATTTCCAATGCTGTATTTGTAGGATGCTGACATCATCACACTTGGAAAAGAGGTATTCACCACTCCTAATGTGTTTCCACAGTCTCCAAAAAGGCCACTCTTCTCAAAGACAATCTCACACACGCACATTCACAGGATTCAGACCCCTACCTAACTATGTTATGACATTAGTGAGATATGCATTAACACCACGCGCTATTTGCTTTACTGGGAGCATTTATTTCCAATGCTGTATTTGTAGGATGCTGACATTATCACACTTGGCAAAGAGGTATTCACCACTCCTAATGTGTTTCCACAGTCTCCAAAAAGGCCACTCCTCTCAAAGACATTCTCACACACACACACATTCACAGAATTCAAACCCCTATCTAACTATGTTATGACACTAGTGAGATACGCATTAACATAATGTGCTATTTGCTTTACTGGGCATATTAATTTCCAATGCTGTATTTGTAGGATGCTGACATCATCACACTTGGCAAAGAGGTATTCACCACTCCTAATGTGTTTCCATAGTGTCCAAAAAGGCCACTCCTCTCAAAGGCAATCTCACATGCACACATTCACACTCAGCATTTGCAGGATTTAAACCCCTACCTAACTATGTTATGACACTAGTGAGATATGCATTAACACGACACGCTATTTGCTTTATTGGGAGCATTCATTTCCAATGCTGTATTTGTAGGATGCTGACATCATCACACTTGGCAAAGAGGTATTTACCACTCCTAATGTGTTTCCACAGTCTCCAAAAAGGCCACTCCTCTCAAAGGCAATCTCACACACACACATTCACAGGATTCAAACCCCTACCTAACAATGTTTGAGATGCACATTGTTCAGTGATGGTACTGACTGCAGGTTTTATTTCTTCTTTGCTTTACCACTTTCTATGAACAACCTAGGTATCTGCATAACATATCTGCTTTACTGGGAGCATTCATTTCCAATGCGGTATTTGTAGAATGCTGACATCATCACACTTGGCAAGAGGTATTCACCACTCCTAATGTGTTTCCACAGTTTTCAAAAAGGCCACTCCCCTCAAAGCCAACCTCACACAGACACATACACTCAGCAATTGCAGGATTCAAACCCCTACCTAACTATGTTATGATACTAGTAAGATACGCATTAACACAACACGCTATATGCTTTATTGGGTGGTTTCTATTCACATGCTATATTTGTAGGTTGCTGACATCATCAGACTGGACATGGTAATGTGTGTGCACTTAGTGTTATGCAATCCCAGGAATGAACCTTGTGGGTCAGCAGGTGTGAACATCTTGAACAGGAATAAACAATTCATAGCTTGTGTGATCTATCTGTGGACAAATTACCATTCCGTCATATGACAATACATATTCATGCACGGATTGTTGGTTTTGTGAATACAACATGTGTCTGTGATGTTGGTAAAGGGCTAGTCAAAGTCTATGTGGGACCTGTGTTGCTCCTTTCAGTGATGTATGTCCTGGGTGGCTGCCTTGCAAGATATCTAGCAGGTTTGGGGAACATGATGTGCTCATTAACATACCACAGACATTTGGGCTGTGTGTTTGTCGGTTTACAATAGCTCTGTTCCTGACTGCAATCATGATGGAATCCATGGACTAGCATTTCGGACTTCATAGGCTTATAGGACTATAGTTCCCATGGTGTGTTGTGCACCAACACTTTTGGGGTGCGCCACATGTTGCTGTAACACATTAAATGGTGTAAGATCCTGTACAGAGTGTGAGCCTCAACAGTTATCCACGTGATGGGATTCATTTGGCATTGGGAGAACCAGTTTACACATTCTGCATGTGATATCTCCTGGTATGATGTTAGGGCCTTTTGTCACTGGGAGGTGGGTATGTATGTATGGGCCTGTCTGACAGGATGTCAACATTGTCAGTCAGGTACAGTTGACCCTGACTCAGGACATATATGACTGTCTATCGGGTGGTGAAGGTAACCACACACACCACAAATACAGTCGCACATGGACCTATGACAACAGCAAACCATATACATTGACACACAAAGACATACCTGGAGCATCTAAATATACTCTGCCTAAGCAGCAGAGACATCCAAAGCAGACACACAAACAACTGCTAACACACAACCATACACACATATCACATAGTTCACAAAGTCATTGTGCCACACATTCGCTGCCCTTAGGCCTACACAACACACCTCATACACTTGTATTAGGTGACTGTAATTGTCTCAGTCACACTGACATCCCACTCACCAAGCTGAACAAGGTGAAGGTCACTTTGTGCTGTGTGTCGGGTGCCAGGATCTGCCACATGACACATGCACTGTTGTCAGTCTACTGCAGGTACAAATACGGTTCCATCATTGACCATGCTGGTGTGTAAACCCTCAGACGTTCCTCCATGGACTACATGACAAGAGACATAGAGGAACTCTCTGATCATGTTGCCCAGGCCAGTATGACTCTGACCTTGTGTAGCATCTTACCCTCACCAAGTACTATATCACAGTATACAGATGAAATGATCACTTTTAACAGTTGCCTAACATATTGTTGACATTCACAGGGGATCCAGTGTCTGTCAGCCTGGGATTACATGCTCAACATGCCACGTACATTCGCTATGGACGCTATGCACCTGTCACCCCTAGGCTTTCACAGACTGCCTTAGGCTCTTGACACACACATAGTGGCTGTTTGAAGAGAGGCTCAGAAGACATAACCACAGCCATAGACATTACAGGGTACAGGAAACGGAGAGTGATGGTGCTCAACAACTGATGTCTAACCCTCAGAATGTATGCACTCAGGACTCACATCAGTATGGAGTCTGTCGATATATGTGCAGTAACAAACACCTGGTTCAGGCTCACAAAAGCACAGCAGCACTAACAGGTTTTACTTCATACCATGGTTTGCGGACACAAGACTCGGACCGGACAACAACGATGGGGGGGGTATCCATATACATTATTCATACACACACCTCCAGGTAGGTAGCACTGCACAAAGCATTGGGGAACGTACATGTGCAACTGAGATTGGGCCAAACTGCATTTCAGTTTGTAGACTGCTACAGACCACACTCCCAAACTTGGGAACAACACTTGTTATTCCTGAGAACAGTGGAGAATGTGAAGGTCTCACCAAACACCATTATATTGTGTGACTTCAAATACACAAACATTGACTGGGTATACTACTCAAGCACTGACACCCTCACACAACAGTTGCTAGGACTGTTACACTCAAATGCTATGGCAGACTTGGTCACCACAACCACATGGGGTTAAAACATGTGGGACCTGATCATCACCAACATGGGGACTCTATGTTCCACACCAGAGGTATACCCGTCATTGTTAAGGTCAGAACATACATTCATCTCACTAGACATACATATCCCATACACACCCACATCCTATGTGACCTCAGTGACGTACTTCTCATGAGCAAACGTCACACTTGTACAAACTGAGGTGGTATCCCTCAATGACCCTGGGACAGTGTTAATTACAGCTCAGACCACTTAATCCTTTACAAGCCCATTCTATGGACAACTACTGGAATACATGGACCATGCTATCCCAGATAACTACAAGACTCACTCCTCCAAAGGCAGGGGACCTGTCTAGTGGACCATGGCCATTAATGAGCTGTACAAGTACAGGAGGAGGCTACTACATTATAGAGCACAATCACAATCAGGAAGGCATCTCTGATCAGTACTATGGTATAGCTACGATCACTTGTTGATTCATCTAAGGCCCACTTCTAACGGACACTTGCAACAGACACTATGGACAATCACAAGGCCTTATTTAGTTATGTCAGGGACCTGGGTGGGAACTCACAGATATGCTGTGGGTTACTGCATAATTACAAATGGTACAGTGAACCCACTGACATTGCGAACATCCTGGACAACAGGTTCAGTGGGAATGTTTCCCCACCATCCCCCCTGCAGTGCACATGTCCATCACAACAGGGTGTAGCCTCCCTGACATCACAGATTATAATGTGTGTGCTGCCCTCTCCATAGCAGACAACACAGCATCAGATGGTGTCCCGGACTGCGGCTTACATGAGATTCATGACAAACTTCACACTCACATTATGTCACTATTCAATATCACAGTTATTACAGGATATGTACCCATGGAATGGTGTAAAAGCTATGGTGTACCCGCTCCACAGTGCTGGTGCCACAAGGGACCCTGGACATTATCCCAATATATACTTAATTATCCTGGTCTGCTAAGCTATGGAGTGTATCATCATGGAACACATACACATACACATTGTGAACCTACAGACACTGGATCCTACACAATTTGGTTTTGTTGTGGTCAGATCTTGCCTCTTGCACCTGTTTGATGTGTTTAAACAATTAACAGGTCCATAGATGTACAGAGGGTTGTCCACACAACCTACCTGGAGCTTGCACACCAGTTCTACACAATACCCCACTCGGCCTTTATACATTAGATCACCGGATTCAATATCTACACATATGTCACAAGATGGATTGCTAACTGGATCATGGATAGCACACACATGGTCAGTATTGCAGGTGCCATGTCTGACTATACACCAGTTACACATGGCATCCCACAGGGCTCAGTCCTGGGATCTCTCTTGTTCTGTATATATTTCTGAGACATACTCGCTAACACAGGAGGAATATGGCTGACCATGTTTGCAGATGACTGCAAACTGTGTGCCATAATCGACTCCACAGCTGACACAAGCATCCTCAGAAAGGGTCTCACAGAGATGGATGACTAGTGCCAGAGCCATGGCCTACAATCTACCATCCTTTAGATGCATAGTCATCACCTTTGGTAGTAAAATCGTGCCCACACATTACCACATAGGTGATGATACATCACTTACAGTGTGTGTGATTTGTGATTTGGGGACATGAATACTTAGTACTCTCGCCTTTGACATTCACGTTGCCAATGTTGTTGGACACACCTTCTATTTAGCCCACCTTATCCCATAGGGTTTTACATCCAGATCAGGTGGGGTCATTGTGACCCTATACTCATCAGGCACATGCTTGGATACAATGCTCCATTTCAGATGTACCTTACCCAACACCTGCAGTAACTGGAATGTACACAAATGTACATAACCAAGTGGATCTAGGGACTCACACAGATGGTATGCACAGTTTGGCTATGGTGACCCCAGCTCTCCTCAGTTGCTTACTGCCTACTTGAATGCAGTCTGTGCCTTTTGTTTGAAGCCATGTCCATCACAGCATTGATGGACAGGCTCCACATGAGGATATCAAAGTCCCTTACAGCTACATGCTCCAGGGACAGGTACGTCAGCAATGATATTAATAGGACATGCTGGAGGGGCAGATTCCCATCACAGAAGCTCCACACACTCGGGAATGTGATCACAGTCCTACATACGCACAGACCCACACTGACCACCTACAGGTGATATCTTCACAGGTGGATGGGTGATCGTATGTTTAGCCCTGGGATATGTTATGGGTCCCTGCTAGACAGAGGCAGAATGAAATGAACATATGTGAGATAGCTTGTGTGACCTAGTATTAACAGGCACAGTCTACTGATCTAACTGGGTTGCAAAATACAAACACACTGTGGCTAGGTTTCTACATACCCTACGGCAGATAGCCTAGTGTCAACCTCTGAACCTATGCTAATGTTCGGGATGCACATTGTTCAGTGATGGTACTGATTGCAGGTTTTGTTTCTTCTTTGCTTTACCACTTTCTATGTACAACCTAGGTATCTGCATAACATATTTGATTGTGACAGGATTTCACTATATTATATATGTGTCTGTTGTCATATCACTGTGTGCACATAGCGGATTGGTGAATAATGCAAGGTTCCTGGGTTGACACATGCAACTGAGGGGTATGTGTGGCCCACTGCTGTACTCAAACTTGCCATAAGTGTGTGAGTATGCCCAGTTCAGACTTTCAGTGTTTTGTTGCCTGACATTTGTCTCATATATTCAAGTGTGTGAGCATGCCCAGTGTGACCTTGCGGTATGTTGCTGTCTGAGGTCCACTTCATTTGTTGATGTGTGTGAACATTACCAATATTAACATTTATACTATATGTGTATTGAATATCAGGTTCTATTATTACTGCAGGCCTCACCTTTGTGTCTTAACTTGACAGGGATTATGCTATGCCATCAAGGTTTCTATGAGATACTTAGCATTGACTTATCAACAGTTTTTCATACAAGCTGACCATTGACATACTGTCATGGTTTAGTGGATCTGTACTATGACTATAGTGCACTGTATCCTGGGTTCGAGGACTGTCACTGCTTCTATTTTCATACATGCCAGAACAGACTGCTTCAAGAAAAGTGAAGCAAATATGAACATGTTAACCTGTTTTTGCTGAACTATACCCACATTTGACCAGACTTGCACAACATTGCTAAATGTTGACCAACATTGCTGGACAGTGCACAATATTGCTCAACATTGCCTGTAGTTGTGCTACTTAGTGTGTGCAATTTTTTTTTACATATACTAAATAGTGGTGAGAGCTGTTTAGCAGTGCTTTATATTGCTTAACACATAGCAATCATGCCTCAGGTGGTGCTGCAGGGCTGCCTATGTTGGATGCACATTTTACACTCCCTATACATGTTTGTTAACAGGTAGTGTCAAGTTAGGCATCCCTTTTACTATTTGCGCGAGTCGGAGAGAGGTATCATTTCCAGGGTTCCTACTGAGCCAGTGTATATGCTATGCGTTGCCTCTTTGCCAAGGCCAAAGCATACTGGGCACGCCTCCTTCTGCCTACTGGGGCAGGCTCAGGTTGTTTCTCCTCTGAGTCACGCTCTGCCTGTGATGGCCTTGGCAATGGTGGGGGCTGTTGTGCCCGGCCCTATGCTGCTCCTGCTGCGGCTGTTTTTGCAGGATCATATTGTGTAGCATAGCACATACCATGACTATTTGGGTACATGTAGTTGGTGAGTACTGCAAGGCTCCACCAGATGTGTCCAGGCACCAGAACCGTGACTTGAGCAGCCCAAACACACGCTCGATTACATTTCGTGTTTGTGCGTGTGCCTCTTTATGGTGTTACTGTTCAGGTGTGTGTGCATTTCTGATGGGTGTCATCAGCCACGGCTCGAGTGCATATCCTGCATCCCCCACTAGGTGACCATGAGGGATGTCCCCATTGGCAAATGTCTGGTACAGCTGTGTCAGATGCCAGATATGGGAGTCATGGTAGCTTCCAGGGCAGCCAGCACACACATTCATTATTATGCCCTGGGCATCACACACGACCTAGCAGTTGATGGAGGGGTAACCCTTGCGGTTATAGTAGACCCTACCCCACTCACCGGCTGGTGCTTTGATGCGAATGTGCGTGCAGTCTATTGCACCCACTACCTCAGGGTATTCCGCTATTTGCTGGAAAAGATGCATATTGCTGGCCAATACCTCACGGGAATTGGGGAAACATACATGATCATCGACATGTGCTGACATGGCATTCAGGAACTGGTGCAGTACCCTGGATGCTGATGCCTGTGAAATCCCCATCATATCACCAGTTGGTCTCTGGAAGGTACCTGTTGCTAATATTCTTAAGCCAACACATACCTTGGTTTCCACTGGGATGGGTTCCCCTCTGTTGGTTCTGTGTGTGAGGCGTGGCCTGCACAGCTCAACAATTTGCTGCATGAGGTCTCTGTCCACTCTATAGCGCTCCACTATCTCCAGCTCATGTAGCCCCTGGAAGGTTACCCTAGGCCTGTACACTCTTCTCCATCTCCTCACTGTGGGTTGCTCACCCTCAGCATGTTGCATATGTCACCTTATAACAGCAATGGCATCCCCTAACATTTCTTTGTCTCAGTAAAGCTTTTTCAGTTTTCACTTCTATTAGCTTACTGCAGTGTTGCAGTGTGTCTGAGAAAAACATACTGGAATGTTTTTTGCTGTGTTTTAAGTGCTGGGCTGGGCTGGGCTAGTGTACTGCCTGTGTAATTGCCTGATTCTGATTGTTTTCACCTGCTAGCTCTGCTAGTACTCCCTGGTTAACTTCCTACTATTTGTTGTGCTTCCTTTTCCCTTTCTGTTTCCTCAGGGGGCAGCGCCGTGCAAACAAGCGCAAACATGCGCACACCAGCTCACACACGTGCACACATGCTTACATGGACTACAACTTGCTTATTCTTGCTAACATGCGTGCACACAAGTGCAAACGCACTTACATGAGTTTCAACATCCTTACACTTGCTTACTCCGGCTTAAACGCACGCACACAGGTGCACACGCGTGCACACAGGCTTACTCAGTTTTACAGGTGCACACATGCGTGCATACACGGTGCAGGCATTTCTACAAGAAACTTTGTGTTGTTCACGGCATACACCTTCAATTTCTTGCCTTTAGCTAGGGTACCTGTTGACACACCTCTTCCAGTGATTAGTATCTGACAGCAGACACATGCCACTCTACTCAAATGAGCTTGACTTCTCTCAGACATACCCACCTTATGATGTCACCTATCTTCTACTCTGTTACACCCCTTATCCTACTCCTACACCACACTGACTGTGCTCTTTTGCTATGTAAACTTGGGATTCACTATCCTTACCCTCATTTGCATAGGATTGCCTACTAATGCTTGGTTACAACTCTTAGACTGAGCTTCCCCCCTTAGTAACCTCTACTCGGTAGCCATGTTGTCTTTGGACTGCCATTCCCTTGCATTGTATATTAGGGATTACTGTAAAATCCACATTTCTGCTTTTTAATTATTGGTTTTCTGGTTTTTACAGCGCACCGTGTTTGCGCGGGGCTGCGCTACGCTTAAACATCGGCGATCGGGGAAAAAAAATTATTTTAATTTATTTTATTTTTGCATCGGTGGACATTGCCAATGGCCATATTTTTGGCCATTGGCATGCTTCCTCGACTGGATGCATCCTTTTTGTGGTGCTGTCACAGCTCTGTTTTGCTATTTGCAGAAACGTACTCAGTTGTCAACGGAGTACATTTCTGCAAATAACACTACTCTTACTCGGACAGGTTAAGGTTTCCTGAATCGCAAATTTACCTCATTTGCATACCTTTCAGCAGCAAATGAGGTAATTTGCATATCTTAGCCCTGTCCATGTAAGAGTCGTTTTAGGAGCTCTGTTGCACGCCTCCACCAGCTGTTCCTGGCTTGCTCGGCGGACATGTTGGCTGCATAGAGTCTTACTCTACTCTTAGACTCCATGCAAGCCTTCGTGAATCCGGCCCATTGACTATACTTCTAACAATGTTTGCAGGCGAAAAATAATATTACTGCCAAAATAGACAAGACTAATAGAATGAGATGAGGAGGAGGAGTGATCAGCAGGAAGTAAAATTAAGGACATGAAGAGAGAGTTATTAATAAAAAGATGAGAATGTTATAGAAGAACAAAAGAACAGAAAAAGTAATAAGTGTTGGCTGAAGAGGTAGAAGAGCATGCATTTGTAGTTTGGTATCATTAAAATCAGAGCTACTTTTGATGCTAGTCCATTACTACTTGTTAAGATATGGAGGTGTTAATGAACTCAGAGTGAGAAACCATAGTTATAGTGAGCAGGTGGTCATGCATCTGTTTTGAAGGTTGAGCATTTACTGTTCCAGGCATCAGATAGATATTTTTTTAGACTGATCTTCAAACTGGAAAGTTGCTAGTATGTTTAAGGGATAACTGGACAAAGTTCCAGGAGGGGGGCTACACAGATGGAATAAATAGAGGTTTCTGCTGACTGGTGTGGTCTGTAGGTAGTGAGGAGTATTTTGTTTTCAGACTGAAGTGGCCCCCCAGGTGTGTATGTATAAGGTCTATATCATATTATCGGACGATGAAAAGAGGGAATGCTATTTCATCGATCCGATAATGTTGAAAGGAGAAAATAGTGAAGTCAGTGAACATCTATTTTTTTCCCAGGGGAAAAAATTGGTGGGCCATCTTCAGAACTTTGCTATTTCCTCCACTATGGTGCAAACTCGGAGTTGGTGCATTTAATTAGGAGGGGTGTGGGGGCACAGCCCCCCATATGGGGGTTGTGGGGGCAAAGCCCCTCACTTAATTTTATGTTTAAACATTTTGGGAGGCAGCAAATTTTTGCCCTGGGAAAAATTTGCTGTTCCATGTATTCGTGTTTGTGTGATTTCGACATTATCAGTTCAATGAAAGGGCATTCGCTGTTTTCATCATCCGATAATGTGAACTAAATGCTATGTATGTATGTATGTATGTATGCAATAAGTCTAGTAGGGTTTTGCTTTGTTCTGCTTTGTATATTAATTTGTGAACTATGAGTAGTTGGGTGTAACAGATTTGGTTGGGTAAAGCAAGCCAATCAAGCTGTTTCAGGGCTAAGCAGCAATTGGTTCTGTTTGATGAGTTAGTGGCAAACTTTGTTATTTTATTATAGTACTGGAAGCCTAAAGGTTAAGTGTCACTGGGATGCCATATAGTAAAGTTGGGGATAGGAGTGTAGAGGTCATGGGTTTCCTGAATTAACTAGTTAATTAGTTTTTTGTTCTATAACTTGTCTCTAGTTTTTGGTGATTTTTTTTTAATAACCTGTTGCACATGAATGTCAAATTTCAGATTATCATCAATTGTCTTGCCCAGTAGATTGGCATGGGGGAAGACTTCTGCAAAGGTGTTATCAGATGCTGTTACTGTATTGAAAAAATGTTGTTTCAAGTGTATACAGCCTTGTGGTATGAATAGCAGCAGCTTTGTCTTTTTTTGGATTGAGTAGAAGCTTGAAGTTAGTGAGCTATCTTTCAACTGATGAAATTGACTCTTGGGTGAGGTGTCATAGAGTAATTAGGTTACTAGAAGAAAAAATTAATGTGGAGTTGTCAGCATGTTGTATGAGGGATGCATGACATTTGGCAGAGTGCTGGTTGTTGATAAATATGGTGAAAAGCAGTGGCCCAGTATGGAACCTTGGAGTGGCACCAAAGGCATTTGGACTCGGATGCCAAGACAGTTAGTCCCACTTTCCCCAACATCTGAACATGTTAAGCTCTAACTCCTCTGCCACTATAAAACAAAGTATATGTACCTCAGGGCACATGTAAACCAGGTTACATAAAAGGACAGCTATAGTCTATCCCATTTCCATACTCATAATCCACTCTATCACAGAAACATACGTCCCAACACTTTGAAAAAAAATATATATCATACCACTCCATAAAGCAGGAAATAACATTGAATTTAGTAACTACTAATCTATTGTTACTCTGTCCCCTTATCTAAAATCCTTGAAAAATACATTCAAGCCCAGCACTCCCAACAGCTCACCAAAAACAACCTCTTCTCCCTCTCCCACTCCCAACACAGCTTCTGCCCCATCATAGCACTACTGCAGACCTCCTACATTTCATTAATACTGTCCATGGGAATGAAGGAAGGCTAGTATTTGCCCTCTTTCTAGCCCTTTCCAAAGCTTTCATCACAGTGTGACACTCCATCCTCCTACAAAACTCTCTGCTCTAGGATTTGATGAAACCTCTACCTCATGGTTAACAGCTATCTTGCTAACAGATCACAGGCCATAAAATGGCACAAAGACTCTCCCCCTTTCCTCTCAGTCTCCACAGGCATCCCCAGGGACTATTCTTGGTCCCATTCTTTTCAGTATATCTTCATTAATAACCTCCCACATGCCTCCAGATCAACCACAGTAATTCAGCATGCTGATGACTCCTTCCTCATATGTAACTTACAAAATCTTAACAACCTGAAAAAGATCACTCAAAAATCCTTCTCATCCATTCAAGCCTCTCTGACTGACTCACAACTCGCCCAAAAAAGCAAACCTAATATCTTTATCCCAAGACACCTGTCAAGCCAGAAACCCTTAACATAGACTAAGCCCAACTAGGGTTGTAACTAAGAACAAAAATGAATAATGTCCAGCAACCGGCCACAATAACACTTCAGCTTTATTCTAAAATCACACAAAATCCAATGACTGAGTGCTTTCATCAATCATTTGGCTTCATCAGAGTCATTGGAAAATAAAGTCCATCCATTTAAATAATGCCATTAATTACTGTGTAAACCAATCAAACATACACACTGAATTCAAATCTTCACATTTTTAAATGCACAAATAAATAAATACTATACTTCTAAAACTATCTGATGCTTGTTAAAAACATGTATATATATTATAAACTACCAATACATAACATTTGGGCATATAAGCTTGTGCACATTTGAACATATAAGGGAAGAAAAATCATACATATGTATTTGACCTCATAATGTAATATAATATAACCACAGGCTGTATAAATACTAATCTATAGTGTACTTCTATTTATATTTCATATTAAATAGATTACCTAATAAACAACAATTTAATAAAAAATAAATAAAAACTGAAAAAATAAAAAAATAAAAATAGCAAATAATTTCATAAAGTCCCCTTAGGGTATAATGTTAGCTCTTTGTTTCAATATTGGGGTAAATGACACCCCTTCATTTAAACCTGGTAATTGTGTGGCATTGAGCCTCAATTGCCACTTAAGCTCTTTAGTTTCTACCAAAAGTTTATTATCCCCTCCCCTATCATTAATGGTTTACACAGTAATTGATGGCATTATTTAAATGGATGGACTTTATTTTCCAATAACTCTGATGAAGCCAAATGATTGGCGAAAGCGCTCAGTCATTGGATTTTGTGTGTTTTTAGAATAAAGCTGAAGCCAGAAACCCTTCTTTTACAGTCACTTAGCAAATAACACTAAAATTGGAAATTGCCTCACATACTAAGCTGATTGGCATTAGCATTGGCAATATCTTAAAATATGACTCTGCCACATCCAACTTACAGTAAAGAAAACTCACCAGAAACTGGGTTCCCAATATAGAATCAAAAATGTCCTCACTGACCAAACCATAAAACAGTCTCTACCCTATTACTCCCAACACTTCTCTACGCAGTCCCAATTTTTACCAACTAACAAGTCTCTCAACTCTCAAAGCTTGAACAATTAGATCTCAAAGAAGCATGGTTTACAGTAAATCACCCCCCAAAAAAACACCACTGCCTAGCACTCAAAGAAATAACATTTCTTGCAGTAATATTTGAATCCATCTGCCTAACCTCTCACTCCCACCACTGAAGTAGGTCAGAATGGTGCTGCTGCAGATTGTTGTACCAATGTCATCCATGATCACTAGAATGGGCGATGGCAGTGCATCGCTCACTATTGAGGATGCGTGTGTCACAAATCTGCCTTGCACGTGGAGCTATCATACTTCCCATCATGCACTCCGTGAAGTCACTTTGCAGGACAAACAAAAATATCTTGCTCTCCTTGGCAAACAATGTTGGAGCCCTGCAATTCATGGTATCTGAGAAAGTCATGACCACTCATTATAGTTCACTTGAGAAGTAAACTGACAGCCCTGTGTGCAAGGGACATATTCAGATGTTGCAAAACATGCAGTGCAACATTACTGGGAAGTACTACCATATGTCTGTAATACTGTACTGTGTTGCTAAATGTCTGTACAGGCTGTGTGGACAAATGAGTGCATGAGCATAGTAGTCAAATGCTTCCTTATCACCATGCTGAGAATGCCTAGCACTGTCTAATGTGGACAGTGTACTGCATCCCAGTGGTGATTCAGAGATTGTTGTGACACAAAATGAACTCAGCGACATAACTGACATAAGTGCCATGCTAAGAAGCCCTTATTAGCATGATATAAAGCACAGGGACCAATTTGTGTGAAAATGTTTCCCGATAATAAAAATGTGGAATACAAGATTTTATGTAGCAACTATGTAGAGATACAACCAGTGAAGGAAAAACACCCACCTGGTAATGTACCCCAGTACTGTCATCAGCACTTGTGCTGGACAGAAATTACAGTGAGATGTCATAAGGTATGTGCAAGTACAAACATAGCACAGTGGCATACCTCTGTCATGTCCAGCTGTGATGAGGAGGCACAGAGTGGGCATTGGGAACCTATGGATGAACATGCCACAAGGGATGTGATTAACCCTGTACACAGGGTGAGGCAAAGCAATGGTTTGTAAAGGCATCACATAACAGTGCACTACATTGGGCCAATAGGCAGATGCAAAAAGGGGTAAGTGTAGGCCATGCCAGTTGCTGCAGTTGTACATGGAGATGTATAGAGCATTACAACAGTCCACTAACTGTTTGCATCATGAGGAAGGAAGGCAGTGGCCATAGGTAGATGGCTTCTACAACATGCCATTCACACTCTCTGACTGACATTTGTAACCCAACAGTGTATGAAGTTTGGAAATGGGCCCCTGAGAGTGGTAATGGCTGGAAAACTTCATCACCCAGGAGATAATGGTGGCCATCCACATCATATGCTTCCTAGGCAAAGATGCCAGGGAGAAGTCATATTGGGACCAGGTGTGGCAGGGAGTAATGCAGGATGTGAATGCTGTGGGCTGCCAAGACAGGTCTCTGCAGCACATGCAGCAATGGATAACCAATGCAATACTCTGTGAAAAGAAATAGGCACAGGACATTGTCATGGACATGACCACCATAAGGAGTGGGCCACCAACACAGAAGCAGCTCAGAGAAGCAGAAGAGTTCCTGCTGATCCCCTCTGAAGATGGATAGCAGAGTCTTATATGCAGGGTCACTTGGATATAGAATTTAGCCTGGCAAAGAACACCTGAGCATCAGTATAGGATGCACCAGGTTAATAGTACACAGTACCCATTCAGATGGTAGAGTGCACTGCATGTTGTGAGTTACTAGTGACCTTTTGAATATCTGCGCTTTCAAGTGTCTCTAGGTTGCTACAACAAACCACACATTAATGAATGTATGTCTTCACATGCTATACACATATCTGGTTGTCTACCACCACTTTGCATGCCACAAACATTATAGGCTTATGTGTGAGTGCTGACAAGGGTGTCATGTGTTCCTGCTTTCACAAGTTCTACTAGTGAAGAGAGATCAGTACAACAGGACAGAACATACCTGATATCGGGAGGTTACCTGTGGCTGATAATCATGGCAGCGTGCACACAGCACAGTCTGATGACAAAAATGGCACTGCCTTCAACACTCGTGAGGGATGAGTCACCCACACATCCCATGTTAGAAGCCCGGCAAAGGTCCTGAATTTGTGAGTCATGACTGTGCCAGTCATTAATCCCTTGCCACACAGTACATGAAATTCTATAATTTGCACTGCTTTGATGTATGCATTCTCACAATGAGGGAGCAGTCTGGAGGGTTGCAATGCCATCATAACTTCACTTCTGCCCTGATCTGTGTAAAACACGCAGCATAAAACAGTGTACATGCAGACCAGTCCAGTCATTTAGGCACAAACAACAATATTGGTGAGATGGTGAGTATGCTGGATTTAATTTTTTCAAGTCTTTTCGGTTTCTAATACCTTGATGGGAATGGACCCCATTCCTAAATAAAAGTATGATTAAAGTTCACAAAATCAGTATGGTTTCAATCTTTGATGTTAGCTAGCAGTGCTCTTTGCAGAACCCACAACATGCCTAGAACTGACTCCTTCTGCAATTCATGCTGAGTTACATGTATCGGTAGCATATCTAAATAAGACTGTAAATTCTTTTTTATGAGACTCATTGCTCCTACTACTATTTGAACCATCTGGGTATCCTTCTTCTGCACTACCCTCATTTCTGCCTGCAAATCCTGGTATTTTATGACTTTGTGTCTCTCTGTACATAAGACAAACCCCCGGATTCAAAACATTTGCACGGAGTGCAAGATCAGTGCAGGAGCACAGGCAGGTAATATGTCTGCCGTGCGATCCAGGAGCACCCTGCAGGGGCATGCATGAGCGCTCCTGCACTACTCCTGCACGGACTAAGCCCTGGTATGAAAATCACCCCATTTGCAGGAGACATCTATGCAAATGAGGTGATTTTGCAATCCAAAAGCTTGTAACAGTCCATGCAAGACTAGTGCTAACTGCAGAAATGTACTCGGTTAGTAACAGAGTGCATTTCTGCAAAATCCAAAATGGAGCTATGACAGCTCCAAATAAAGGATGCATATCATGTAGTAAGCATGCCAATGGCCAAGTATAAGGTTATTGGCATTGCCAACATAAAAATAAATACAAAAATCAACTTTTATTATTTTGTAGCCAAACTCGGCTGTTTTAGCATAGGGCAGAGGTGCGCAAAAGAAATTGGGGGGATAACAAAATGAACCTAAATTAAGCATTCTGACTAAAATCAGTATTCCACCATGCAAGTCAATGGCAGGCAGAAGACAACATGGCCAGTGAGTAGTGGTTGGTAAGAGGGGAGGATCAGTGTGAGACATGTAGGTATGCATTAGTAGGCAATCCTATGCAAATGAGGGAAAGGATAGTGAATCCCAGTTTACCCCAGCATGTAAGGCAGGTCCCAACAGTGTAATGGTAGGAATAGTCTGGTGCAAGCCTAGGAGTTAGGTGACATCATGGGGGGGGTGGTGTCAGGCATACTGTAAGCGGAGGGGAGCCCTGTGGCCCAGGACTGCACCTAGCTTAGCAGAGCTTAGCTAGTGGGTGTGTCTAAACCTGCATAGCACTCTTTACAAAGCCTAAGTGGGTATGCGCACCACGCACCGGGATTTACAGGAAGAAAAAGAGGTGAAACCTGGAAATAGCAGCAGTGTGCACATTTGAGCACTCTGTTTGCATGGCGTGCAAACGGGCTTAAACATGAAGGCAATGGGAAGGGAAAACAGCAGTAGGAAGGTAATCAAAGAGAACTAGCTTAGCTGGCAGGTGAAATGTATCAGAACCAGCCAATTACACAGGCAGCAGAGCAGCCCAGCCCAGAGCACTACTACAAACTAAGAAAAACACCTTCCCCTCTGGCTTTCCCACAATCTGCACCACTGGTGTAAACAAGCGGGGAATTTTTAACACTCACAACAGCAAAATGATAGGGGCTGCAATAGCTATCATACAACAACTTGTGGAAGAGGCTGAGGGTGGTGAGGATGTGAATGCTGCCGACCAACCCACAGTGAGGAGATGGATAAGAGTGTACAGACCCAGGGTAACCTACCAGGGGCTACATGAGCTGGAGATAGTGGAGAGCTATAGGGTGGACAGGGACCTCCTACAGCAAATTGTTGCGCTGTGCTGGCCACACTTGACACACAGAACTAACAGAGAGGATCCCATCCCAGTGGATACCAAGGTATGTGTAGGCCTAAGAGTACTAGCTACAGGTACCTTCCAAAGTCCAACTGGGGATATGATGGGGATTTCATAGGCATCAGCATCCAGGGTACTCCATCAGTTCCTGGATGCCATATCAGCACATGTCAGTGAGCACGTATATTTCCCCAACACCTGTGAGGTGTTGGCCAACAATATGCATCTCTTCTACCAAATAACAGACTACCCTGAGGTAGTGGGTGCAATAGACTGCACGCACATATGCACCAAAGCACCATCCAGTGAGCGGGGTAGGGTCTACATCAACTGCAAGGGCTTCCTCTCCATCAACTGCCAGATCGTGTGTGATGCCCGGGGCATAATAATTAATGTGTGTGCTGGCTGTCCTGGATGCTATCATGATTCCCACATCTGGTATCTGATGCAGCTGTACCAGAGATTTGCCAATGGGGAGATCCCACATGGTCACCTAGTGGGGGATGCTGCATACGCACTGGAGCCATGGCTGATGACACCCATCAGAAATGCACACACACCCAAACAAGAACTCCATAATGAGGCACATGCACAAACAAGAATCATAATAGAGCATGTATTTGGGATGCTCAAGTCATGGTTCCAGTGCCTGGACACATCCGGTGGAGCCTTGCAGTACTCACCAGCTACATGTACCCAAATTGTCCTTGTATGTGCCATGCTACACAATATGATCCTGTGGCAACAGCTGCAGCAGGAACAGTACGAGGCAGGGCTGCACAGCTCCCCACCAGTGCCAAGGCCTGCACAAGCACAGAGTGAATCAGAGGCGGAACAACGTGAGCCTGCCCCAGTAGGCAGAAGGAGGCATGCCCAGTATGCCCTGGCCTTGGCAAAGAGGCAATGCATAGCACATACACTGACATGGGAGGGACCCAGGGAATAACACCTCTCTCCAACTCTCACATACAGTAAAAGGGATGCCATACATTACACTACTTGTGCCAAACCCTGTGTAGGGAGTGTACTATGTGCATCTGACATAGGCAGCCCTGCAGCACCACCCTCAATAGTGGGACACCCACAAGGTAAGTGACTCACACATGCCAGTCGGGGGGGGGGGTCACATACCCAACAATAGTCACAGCCAGCAGGACAGGTGTAGACAAACACAAACAAAGGCTGTGCTAAGGCCTCAGAATGAGGCCTATGGGTAACCTTCCCCCCAGGCCTACACAGACAGACTACAGCAGATCGCACAGTGGGATGTCAGTTCTGAAGGCTAGGAAGTCAGTAACTAAAATGTAGGTAAGTAAAAGCTAAGATCTGCAGTACACTGGTATGCCTCTAGCCAGCATGATAGGGAAGACTACAGACTGAAATGGGGTACCCGACATACCAGTACAGTCCTAGCAAATGTGTACATGTCAGGTGTGCCCACCCCATCCTATGTAGAAATATAGTAACAGTCAGGTGTGCCCCCCCAGTCCTGTGTAAAAATGTAGAAATAGTCAGGTGTGCCCCCCCATCCTACGTAGAAATATAGTAATAGTCAGGTGTGCCCCCCAATACTGTGTAGAAATGTAGAAATAGTCAGGTGTGCCCCCCCATCCTATGCAGAAATGTAGTAACAGTCCATGCCAAATGATCAACGGATACCCTGCAGAGGCAGCATGCTACCTGTAGGTGTACAACACAAAGGTCAGCACTGCAGTACAAACTACCTGGACTCAATCCACACATGCAATACAAACGGCCATACTGGGCATGCCCACACACATAGAGTAATGAAGGCAATGTCAGTCAACAACATGCTGAAAGGTCATACTGGGCATGCTCACACACTTAAACACATGAAGGCCATGCCTGCAAATACCAGTAGACCAGACATATCTGGCAGCTGCAGATGTTAATGCAGACACTCTTCCATATGAACCACACATGTTTTACACATACAGTGGATAGGAATACAGACATATATGTAAGGACAACACACTATAATAAGCCAAAGGTAGACATACATAGTTGTGTGGATGAGGGTAACTTGACAAGGAGCCATCCAGGGCTCTCCCACCCACCACACAGCCAAAGGGCCACAACCACACGAGGGTCTGATGTCACACACTGCAGCTACTAGCCACAGGTATCTTTCAGCGTGTGGTGCATGTGCCAGCTGTGCAAAATGACTGTTCAAGGAAGTAGTCATGATACTCATTCAATTTTAATTTACATGTTGTCACAATACTTGTCAGACATCTAGTTGTATTTTATTTATTTATTCTTTGTTAATTGGATGGGTGGACTTGGTCCTTGGACCCTTTTCAGCCAAGCCACAACCCAGGTACACAAAGCATCAAAGTATAAGCAAAACATTCAAATACAATATTTCAAAGATTATACAAGTGCACAAAATGTAGTTATACAACTTTTACATTGGCTAAAATTTTCTGTTGTCTAACGATCTAAAATCATCTTAAGTACCAGAGATTTTGTGTAAGTGTACTAACAACCACCACAAAGGCATATATAATGTTCCGTGTTTGCAGGAAAAAACAAATGATATCACACAACCCACTAAGCATTCACAAAAGGTTATAACTTGGTTCCTGTGCTATTCCATATCCTTATTTGGATAAAAGGAAGCATCTTTGTTCACCAGTGGGAGTGGGGAGCACTGAGCGGCCTGTTTGTCCCTAGAGGAGTGGTTCCAGCCAGAAACTTGTAGTCTATTGGCCATTTTGGGTCAATTCCTAGCTCTTTTCAGCCCCCTGTAATAAAGCCCGCTTTAGCGCGCTTTTTCGCTTGTATTCAACTCAGCACAGCTCCTCGTGGTGTCCTGCAGAGTTCTACAAGCAGCAGAGAGCAAAAGAGTGACTTTTTCCTGATTTAAGTATTTTTTCTGGCTTTTTGATTATTTACTGCTTAGCGACTGCATTTTCGCCTGTTTATACAGCTCTGCATTCTATTTAAACTGTTTTTGTTTTGATTAACTGTTTTGCACTTTTAAAAAGTTATTTGTTGCTTAATTTTACCTGTAGGCTAACACACTCAAGTGCGCTAGCCGTTTAAAAGCATTTATAGCATTTACTGTCTGTTTTTCCTCTGTTTTCTGAAAAAAAAAAAAATCTTGTTTTCCCGCCTTACTGAACTAGAATAGTCCAGTCTTCAGAGTTTGCTGATCTCTGGGCTTTGGCTTGGTTCCTGTGCTATTCTATATCCTTATTTGGATAAAGGGAAGCTTCTTTGCTCACCAGTGGGAGTGGGGAGCACTGAGCAGCCTATTTGTCCCTAGAGCAGTGGTTCCAGCCAGAAACTTGTAGTCTATTGGCCATTTTGGGTCAATTCCTAGCTCTTTTCAACCCCTTGCTATAAAGCCCGCTTTAGCACGCTTTTGCGTGATTTAGCGCGGAGTTGGCCATAGAGCACCATCGGGCAGCGCCGGTTAAACAAGGTTAAACTATTTCTGGCTCCATAAAGTCTGCTCTTCAATTTTTCCCTTAGAACTTCTCTACTTGCAATCTAAACAGTCTATTCTCTATCTCAAAAGCTCAGCACTTGCTCCTAAAGCATTTTTATATGGGTAAAGTACTTGTATACTAAACAAAGTACTACATTAGCCTAGAATCCCCTTGAGTACCCATTTCCCTATAGGTCCCTTCTGACTCAGTTACACAGCAAACTTTTTCACTTTTTCTAGCATGTCGAAGGGTCAGTTGCTAGCGTCCTCTCCTGTTCAGCTGGTGAATCTGGGCATCTTGAGGCAATGTTACAATTGCCTCAAGTACACAGACAACCCACTCCTCCCACAAAACACAAATACATGTGAGAGATGCAACTATATAGCCAAACTGGAGGCTGAGCTCTCTCATCTCAGGACTGGCAAGACCAGACAGGAGGAGAAGGAAACCACGCACACCACAAACCCAGTTTCACATAGAACTATCACAACTGCAAAACAAACACATAAACACACAAAGACATACTCGGAGGCACTGATCAAAAATCTACCAAAACTACAGAGGCCTCCAAAGCAGACACCCAAGCAACTGCCACCTCAAGACATAAGACATGCAATACATAGTTCTCAAAGTCAGTGTGCTAAACAGTCACAGCCCTTAAGGCCAAACACAATGCCAGACACACTTGTTATAGGCGACTCCATAGTCAGACACACTGATGTCCCACTCACCAGACTGAACAAGGAAAAGATCACAGTAAGCTGCCTGTCAGGCGCTAGAATCCACCACATAACACAAGCACTCAGGTCACTCCACAGCAAGTACAAGTATGACTCAGTCATTGTCCATGCCGGTGTGAACGACCTGAGACGTACCTCCCTGGACTACATGAAAAGAGGCATAGAGGAGCTCTCAGATTATGTAGCCCAGGCCGGTATGACCCTGACCCTGAGCAGTATCCTACCCTCACCAAGAATGATGCCACAATACAGAGACAAAATGATCAGCTTTAATAATTGGCTTAATTACTGGTGTCATTCTAAGGGGATCCAATGTCTGTCTGCCTGGGATGACATGCTTGACAAGCCACGCTGCTTCGCAAGGGACAGCTTGCACCTGTCACCCCTGGGCTTCCGGATATTGGCAAAGGCTCTTGCCACCCCCATAGTGCCTTTTTTAGGCAAGGCTCAAATGATAAACCTACCACCCTAGAAAACAAAAATGGAGAAAAACTAAGGGTAATACTGCTCAATGCCAGAAGTCTAAACCTCAAGATGCACGCCCTCGAAGCCCTCCTCAGTATGGAGAACATCGATGTCTGTGCTGTGACTGAAACCTGGTTCAAGGCTCCTGAGAGCACCCCAGCACTATCAGGTTATACCTCATATCATGCGTTCCGGCCCCAAAATCCGGACCGAACCACAAAAGGAGGGGGAGTATCCATATTCATAAAGGATACCCACACCCCCAGGTTAGTGGCAATGCACGAATCATCGGAGACCATCCAGGTGCAATTAACCATAGGTAAAACTGCCCTACAGTTTGTAACATGCTACAGACCACCTTCTCAAACTCAGGAAACCCACACAGCCTTCCTGAAGACACTGGAGAGTATGAATGTTTCTCCAAACACCATCATATTGGGTGACTTCAACTACCCAAACATAGACTGGGAACATTACTCAAGCCCCAACACCCTAGCCCAAAGGTTCCTTGAGTTCATAAACTCAAATGCTATGGAACAACTAGTCACCATTCCCACAAGAGGAGAAAATATACTAGACCTGATCATCACAAACATGGGGACAAAATGCTCCACACCGGAAGTATATCCCTCATTGGTGAGATCAGACCATAAATTAATCTCACTGGAGATCCACATCCCGCCCCACCCCAGCAAAAAAGACCACAGTGAAGAACTTCTCAAAAGCAAACTTCACACTTCTTAAGACTGGAGTGGTATCCTTCAAGGCCCCCGAACCAGTAGAAACCACAACCCACGCTGCTGAAACCCTTACAAATGCCTTCTACGAGCACCTCCAGGAATGTATGGATCAAGCAATCCCTAACAAAATCTAGACCCTTTCCACCAAAGGCAGGCGCCCGGTCTGGTGGACCCCAGCCATAAACAAACTCTACAACAAGAGGAGAAAGCTACTACATGACAGAGCAAAATCCCTAAAAGGGAAGGCATCTCTGATCAATACTAGCAAAAAACTACGATCACTCATAAAATCATCCAAGGCCAACTTTGAGAGAAAAATCGCTAATGACACAAAAGACAATCATAAAGCCTTCTTTAGCTATGTTAGAAACCTGGGTGGAAACTCCCAGATATGCTCAGAATTAGTCCAAAATGATAAAAAAATCACTGAACCCACAGACATTGCCAACATACTGGCAGACAGGTTCAGTGCAAATTTCTCCCTCCTCCCCCAAAAGGAGAAATATCTATCCCACCAGAGTCTAGCCTCCCAAACATCTCAGATGCCCAGGTGAGAGCTGCTCTCTCTAAAGCAAAAACACAGCATCAATGGGACCAGACGGTGTCCCCGGCTGTGTGCTACACGAACTCAATGAGGAACTAAACCCACACATAAGGCTGCTGTTTAATCTTAGCCTTACTACAGGATACGTACCCAAAGAATGGCGTGACGGCAACTGTGGTCCCACTCCACAAAGGCGGTGCTTCTATGGACCCTGGAAATTACCGCCCCATAAGCTTGACGAGCCTTGTCTGCAAAGCTATGGAGAGGATCATAATGGAACTTATAAATAAAGACATTGGGGACCTACAGACACTGGATCCTACCCAATTTGGCTTTGTCAAGGGCAGATCCTGCCTCTTGAACTTGGTCGACTTTTTCGAAACAGTCACTAAGGCCATTGATGAGGGTAAGGCAGTTCACACAGCCTACCTTGACCTAGCAAAAGCGTTCGACACAATACCCCACTCGGGCATCATAGAAAAGCTCACCAGCTTAGATGTAAACCCATATGTCACAAGATGGGTTGCAAACTGGCTGAAGGACAGAACACACAGGGTTAGAGTTGCTGTTGCCATATCAGACTCTAAGCCGGTCACGAGCGGTGTCCCACAGGGCTCAGTCCTGGGCCCCCTCTTGTTCAGCATTTATTTTTCTGAAGTGCAGGCAAACATAGGGGGATTGTGGCTGACAAAATTTGCAGATGACTGCAAACTGGGCACCATAATTGACACTCCATCAGACACAGACATCCTCCAGAGAGGTCTCATAGAAATGGATAACTGGTGCCAGAGCCATGGCCTTAAGCTAAATGCCAAAAAATGTATAGTCATACCCTTTGGGAAAAACAAGGTAACCCCTAATTACCACATAGGTGGTAATCCATTAAACACGGAAGAAGTTATCAGGGACCTGTGGACCCAAGTTGACAGTAACCTCTCTTTTGACACTCACATTGCCAAAGTGGTTAGGAAGACCTTCTACATTGCCCACCTGATCATGAAGGGATTCACATCCAGATCAGGAGAGGTCATTGTACCCTGTACTCTTCACTTATCAGACCAATGATTGAGTACAATGCCCCATTCGGAATGTACCTTACCCGACACCTGCAGCAGTTGGAAAGACCCCAAAAGTTCCTCACCAAAAGGATAAAGGGGCTCAAACATATGTCATACGATGCCCGACTGAAGAAACTCCAGCTCTATTCAGTCACATACCGTCTGCTCAGAGGTGATCTGTGCCTGACATACAAGGCCATGTCCAACCCAGAATTAATGGACATGCTCCACCTCAAAAAATCCAAATCCACCAGAGCCACGAGAGCAAGAGACTTAAACCTCAACATGGATATAAATAGGACATGCTGGAGGGACAGATTCATCACCCAGAGACTCCCTACACTATGGAACAGAATCCCAGTCCATGTGAGGCAGAGCCCCTCACTGACTCTGTTCAAGAGAAATCTTGACGAGTGGATGGGAGATCGTAGGTTTACCCCGGGAATCATCTCTGTATCACTGCTGGACAGAGGCACAGCAAACTAATGGGTATAGTATTCTCATTCTAAGGGGTGGTGAAAGCCACACACACTCTGGCTAGGCTTATAAATGCCCTAGGGCAGATAGCCTAGTATGAACCTATGAACCTATGAACTAAAATAAAAACAGTAAGTCAAGCGTTTCATTCCATAAATTCAAAAGGACTTCATTAGAACAACAACAACAAAAAAAACTGAATCCATCCATATCTTATCTGATAAATCTTTACATTTCTTAACAGCATTCATGGACTGCAGTCTCTGCTGAGAGGTTGTATCTGAATAATCATGATCCATGTACACTGTCTGACTTTCTACAGTAAATTTTCTCCCCTGCTGCTGTAACTGCCATAACACCTGCTCTTCTTGAAAATCATTTCAGATTACACCAAAATAATTCTAAGTTCAATGCATGACCTCCCTAATACAACCAGGGGTAACTAACATACATTTTCAGTTCGCAAAGATGATTTTGTGGGGTCTGTTCACTACACCATCTTAGTTATTAAACTTGTAATAAGTCCATCCCTTCTCTTCATTCCAAAACTCCAGTCAGTCAGTCTCAGATTCTTTCTTTTCATGGTATCTTCCATTACAACCATTTCCTGATCAATATTTTCTTCTTGGCCACCTAATTCTTCAAATCTGTTACATACTTCAACCACCAGTTGCATAGTTGGCATCATGGTGACAACATCTTTACTAAATCACAGTTGAAACACAGGTACACATACATCAACAGACAGAATAAGGAAGGCAACCAACCAACTTCAAGCACAATGAGAGAGAGAGCTTTAGCCTGTCAATATCATAATCTCTTAATTATTCGTTGAACAAGAAACTCCTGCACCTGGTGTATTAACAGACAGATGGAAGAAGATTTCAAGAGTTCAACAGGACTTACCTTAAAAATTGCCATTAATAATTAAATAATCAATCAATTAAGTAATTGTTGTTTACTTAGTAATAATCAGACAGTTCAAAGAGAACACACCAACAGTGGCCACTAAAAGAATATATACCTGAACTGAACAAACAAACCCCAAACAAAACAAAACAAAGAAGACCTAAGAAATTAAAGTTTTGTACTACCATAATGTTAGGTTTGTGTTGCCAGTTGTAGTTCTGTAACATTTAAGACTAAACCAGCATGATTCAGTCAGGTCAACAAAACCATGTCACCAGTGAAGTTTTTTCACTAAGACTGGAAACAAAAGCTGGGTAGCAAGGTTTCATAAGTTCCAATGCTACCATTTTAGGTTTGCTATATGTAGTCTGGCATGATAAAGTGATGGAATGGAGGGCATCATCCAACATGCTTTTAGGAACATTCTTACAGTCAAATATTTCTGTTGAGCAATGTGTAGGAAAAAAAAAAACAATCAGCCATACCTGTCCAGTGAAACAGAGACTATGGTTTCTGTGGTATCCAGGACAGCTCTGAAGAACCTGTTCATCTGAGAGGGATGTAATTTTGATTTCTGAAGGTTAATAAAGATGCCTAAATTTTAAAAACAGGGCAGACTTTGCTGTACTGCTTGATAATGGCTCTAAATAAAGCTGTCATTGGTGAGACAATCATTCAGGTAATGACAAATGTGAATTTTCCAAAAGTCTCAGGTGAGCCTGGCAACCTTTGAAAACCCTAATTGCAGAAACTGTTTATGAGCCTTTTGATTCAGAATATGCATTTAAGCAACCTGTATGCTACCAAGTAAGCATTCTAAATCAGAAGTGGCAATACTTTTTGCAGGAATTACATCATCATATTCTTTAGCCTTATGTATCTGCTTAGATTTGAGAGCATGAAACTGGTGTAGCTCAAACATCAGTGCAATAACCTGTGGACGCAGCATATCTCACATCTATGTGCTCTGATCTGGAGTCACTGTATTATAAAAAAAGAAAACCCCTCCTTCTTAAGGTAAGGAAATAAGGCAGAATGAAAATGATAAAAGATTTATTTATCACTGCTTATCAATCTACGGTCTGACTTCTTGTCCTCCCTTTCTGTTACCTAACTGTTGATGGCTGGCTAACTAAGCTTGCTGTTTCTTCTGGCACTGTTTCTTTTGATGATAAATTTTGTCATTTGGTTCATGTCCTGTAAGCGGGGCATGATTTAGTTGGATAATTCCTAGAGTTTGGAGGATGGGGTCAGGGAAAATCCATTTATCATTTTTGCATAGTTTTGATTTTCTATTCCAGTAGTTAAGTTTTAAAACATCTAGAAAGGGATGACCAACCAAATAAGTTCTGCCCAGAGATGCATCCATCAATTTGCACTTGATGTCTTTGGGGAAATGCTGCATACACACTCAGGCATGCCTCCTATTAAAATTATAAGAAGCAACTACTCTAAAACAGACATTAACAATATGATATCCAGTAATACCCCACTTAAAATAAATCATGAATGATGCTCTGAACCCAGAAACTAGAACGTAGTCCTTCTTAAATAATGGGGCAAAACTGCAAAATGTAAATACCATTTCCTGATGCATTGCTCAAAAGAGAACAGAAGACAGGCTTCCTTTCATCTTTTTACACTACAATGAAAGAACAAACTCTTGAGACGGATTCCCTTCATTGGTAGCCAGTGGATGATTGATTTCTCCAGAGTTCCATAAACTTTGCAGCCCCTTCATATCAATCAACCTTTTCAAATTGTTCTTCACCTCAGGTAAGTTTACTAAGCTTTGGAAATTTGTAGGTCTTATCCCTTTGCCCAAAAATATAATAGCTGCCACAACAGCTGACCAAAAACCTATTTACTTGTTACTGTAGTCAGGAAATCGCTTGGGAAAACTAGCTTGAAATCAAAGTATGTGGCTCAACAGGTAAGGCAATCACCTTTAGTGTTGGAAGACCAAAAGGCTGCGGGTTCTTTTTCCACTCCAGATGGTTTTGATTAATTTTCAAATTGCTGACTCTGCAGTGCAGCTCTAGGGGAGATGCACTCCTGAGTGTGTTGTCCTTCAGTTGCATCATTAAACCAAGGTCCCTTCTGCTTGAATTGGTGGTTGCCCAGGTGGATATAAAAGATCATGAGGCACTAATCAAAAACAATAAGGTAATATTTGTGATGCAATGGCAAAAAAGCCCAAGTAGTATAAATACCACTTTGGGTCTGCCGTTAAAAGAGGCCAATAGCCTAGTGGGACTAACCTGGTCAGCAAAGGATAAATACATAAAAAAATAAATCACTGCACACCTTGACTCCCATAAATTCAATGCAGACAAACAGTACAGGTTTAGAAAGGGACACAGTAAGTTTCTTTTTCTGCTCCCCCAGGTAGACACTATTTTCCAAATACATACATATTCAGGAAATTAAACTGTCAATGTGCTTGCAGATTTAGCTAAGTTCTGAATTCTTTATCTCACCCTCTGTTACACAAACAGCTAGAGATATATGGTTTATACAAAGTTTCTATAGGTTAGCTGAACAGTTTAGCATAGACAATCAATCAGCATGTTTTTGGGAGGTGGAAGAAAATCAACATACCTGGAAAAAGATCTAACCAGAAGAATGAAACTTGCTTTGATCTAGTTACTATCCTATATTGATTTCTGCAGTGATTATCCTTCTGATGATCAGTATCACCTCCTATTCTAGATGCAAGACACTGGCACTGGAAAGACTGTTAACAAGAATTAAGAGCCCACCCACAGGTAGATCACCATTTAATGCTACGGGACATTAGCTTCTAGTACCATCGTGACACACAGAAATAATCAGATTCATAGAGATGCTACCCAGCTTCTATGAAGCTGTGACTTAAAGTATTTGTACTGATATGGTTACATATTTTGCCAAAAGCTGACCATATCGTTGCAGGAAAATATTTTCAATGGCAGTGTCCTTATTTTCCTCCATTTGAGGGGAAGTTTCCTATCAAGCAATATACTTGTTGGCTTGAAATAAGAGAGAGATACATGTGAAGAGTCTGTAAGTACATTAGACTGAGGGAGGGAAGACAAGATGTTAGTTCACTAACAATGATTTAAAATATCTACCTAAATCCTCAGCTGATTATGAGTGGTTAGCTTGTTTGGACCAAGCAGCATCTAGAAACAAATCCTAACTGTATAATACAGGTCAATGCCTTCACAAAATTGCCACGAGACTGATAGCTCATTTCTATAACCAGTAAATGTTTTTTTAACACTCAGTAGTAAAGTTATACACCATCTTCAATAAGATTATAGAGTGCAAAATCATTTGAAGATATGGACGAAAGTTCTATATGCCTTGTGACTGTCTTTACATGTTCTCTGGAGATTGTACCCCATAGTACAGGAGTTTTATAGGCTTCATATCACTGTGTTGTTTTTCTCAAAGTAAAATTTAAAAAAATGACTCCCGATTCAGACATTTTTAAACAAATAGTATTTAAATGGTTCACATTTACAATGCAATATGTGTCTGCATTTTGTTTCTGACTCTTACAATGTAATCACATTTCCTCATTTTGCTTAGAAAACCTGATGAATAGGTTCATAGGTGTGTGCTAGGCTAATGGCCCTGGGGCCTTTACAAGCCTAGCCCATAGAAGTGCCCTGGCATTGTGCAGCCCATCGTTAGTTTCCAGCGCCTCTATCAAGTAGAGCCACTGGAGTGATCCTCGGGGTGAACTTTCTACTTCCCATCCACTCATCAAGATTTCGCTTGAAGAGAGCTAGTGAGGTGCTCTGCTTGACATGTAAGCAAAGTCTGTTCCAGAGCATGGGCAGTCTCTGGCTTATGAAGCTGTCCCTCCAGCATGTTCTGTTGATTGTGGTAATGAGGTTGAGGTTTCTGAAGCATGTGGTGTAGAGGGATTGGGATTTTTTTAGATGTAGCATTTCTAACATAGCTGGGTCAGACATGGCTTTGTAAGTCAAGCAGCGATCGCCTCTTAGTAGACGGTATGAGACAGAGAATAACTGGAGTTTTTTTTAGTCTGTCCATGTAAGACATGCATTTAAGGCCTGGGATCCTCTTCATGAGGTACTTTTGTGGCCTCTCCAGCTGTTGCAAGTGTCTAGTAAGGTACATGCCAAATGGGGCATTATTTTATTTTATTTATTTTACATTTGTTAACCAGGGGTGTCTGACTGAGCCGAAAAGGCTCTTTTTCAGCAGAGGCCCGGGGAGAAAAGCTTCACAAAGAAAAATTACAGACACATTTAGTTATTAGACATAATCAGTATGCACACAAATTACAAGAGACATGTTTTACAGTGGTATGCGGCACAAACAGTTACAGTGGAGAAAACAATCAAAAAAATATTAATTTTAAAAATAAAGGTAAGTAATAGATTTGTGGTGTACGGCTGAACTTTGGAATGTAGGTAGAATACATACATAGTACACAGGTACAGTACATACATTGTAGATTAGCCAGTGTTTGTGAGTAAGATTGAAAAACTATTATCAATTGCTCTAGATTTAGTATGTATATGTTATCCGCTTTCACTAGCCTGGGGAGCAATCATGGCACTGCCAACTTTGCTTGACATGTTGCCTGATGAGGTCTTTAAAGGAGGCTTTGGATGATGTGTTTTGAATGCTAGTAGGGACAGAGTTCCATTTTTTAGCCACCGAAGTACTATATATGATTGGTCTAATGAGGGAAGAGTAGAGAGAAATGATGACCTATTTTTTCCTGGATGCAAAACCCTTGGTAATGAGATGTGTCACATAGAAGGACTTTCTGACCACAGTAGCAATGTGGTGGTCAAAGGAGAGGTTGCTGTCAACCTGTGCCCTCAGATCTCTTATAATGCCTTCAGTGTTCAGTGGGCTCCCATCAATGTGGTAATTAGTGGGAACTGAGCTTTTCCCAAAGGAGATGACAACACATTTTTTGGCATTAAGCTTAAGGCCATGGTTTCGACACCAGTCATTGGTCTCAGTGAGGCCTTTCTGTAGGATGTCTGCATCACTTGGGGAATTAATAATGGCTCCCAGCTTGAAGTCATCTGCGAATTTGGTCAGCCAGAGTCCCTCTGTGTTGGCCTGGACTTTGGGGAAGTAGACGCCAAACAGGAGAGGACCCAGGACCGATCAATGTGGGACTTCACTCATGACTGGTCAGCAGTCTGACTTGGAGTCTGCTACTTTCACACTGTGGGGTCTATCTGTGAGCCAGTTTGCAACCCACCTAATGATATAGGGGTTGATGCCTAGTTTGCTGAGTTTATCAATAATTCCTGAATGAGGAGTGGTATCAAAGGCCTTGGCCAGGTCGAGGTAGGCTGTATGGGCTACCTTGCCCTCATCCACAGCTCTAGTGACTGACTCAAAGAAGTCAACTAGGTTGAGCAGGCATGATCTACCTTTCACAAAACCAAATTGCATGGGATCTAGAATTTGGAGATTCCCTATATCCTTGGTAATTAAGTCCATGATGATGCACTCCATAGCCTTACATATCAGACTCGTCAGGCTAATGAGGTGATAATTTCCAGGGTCTGTAGTCGCTCCTCCTTTATGGAGGGGGATGACTGTAGAGGTGCGCCATTCGGTAGGGAGAAAGCCTGAGGTGAGACTGTGAGTGAACAGAGCGCACAGATGTGGCGCCAGTTCACTTTGTAATTCATGTAGAACACAGCCAGGGATATTGTCGGGTCCCATGGAAGCTGTATTCTTGGCCTTAGACAATGCAGCTTTAACCTGTGCTGCAGCAATGTTGGGTGCCTGTCATTCTTCCGGTGTTGAGACTGGTCCTTTGGGGGGGGGGGGGTAAAGTTGCCACTGAATCTGTCAGCCAATATGTTGGCAATATCTGTTGGCTCAGTATAGAAGGTACCATTGTGCAGTAACTCAGAGCAAATCTGGGTATTGCCATGGAGATTCTTGATATAACTACAGAAGGCTTTGTGGTTGTTTTTAGTGTCTGCTGCAATTCTGCCTTCATACCTGGCTTTGGAGGTTTTAATGAAGGATCTCAACTGTTTGTTGAGACTAATAAGGGAATCTTTCCAGTCTTGGGACTTCACTTTTTTCTGCAACAGTTTCTTCCTTCTGTTGTAGAGCTTATTGATGGCAGGAGACCACCAGACTGGCTTCCTTTTTTTGGAGGAGAGCATCTTGGTTCTGTTGGGTATGGCTAGTTCCATGCATTTATGTACATGTTTGTACAGTGCTTTGGTGTATGATTTGGCAGTCATGCATATATTTTCCATTGGCATGGGTGCCATGAATTTAGCCACCTCTGTTTTTAGGGTTCCAAAGTCACCTTTGGAGAAGTTTTTCATGGTGGATACCTTTGTGGGGGGTGTGGGTGAGATGTGGATTTCCATGCTGATTAGCTTGTGGTTGGATCTAACCAGGGAAGAATTGACTATTGGTGTAGAGCAATGGTTGCCCATATTAGTAATAACCAGGTCGGGGATGCTGCTTTCTCTAGTGAGCGGTAAGAATGAGCTGGTCCAGGGCATTGGAATTTATGAATTCCAGGAAGCATTGGGCCAGTGCATTGGTGCGTGAGTAGTTTTCCCAGCTGATGGATCACTAATTTCTTTCAATTTATGTCACAAAGAAACACAAAACTGCACTTCAGCTTTCAGTACTGAACAGCTTGTAATTTACCTGAAAGCTTGATACTCTGGATTCAAGGTTTGACCTGCATCTCACTGCTAATGAAACCTCAGATAAACTAAAGAAAAATCTAATGTGCAGTATTCCTACTTTATCACTGGTGAAGAAGAAAAAAGATATTAAAATGTTTAACTGATGAATAAAATGCAAGTTGACAATGAAAGATAAGTGCAAGCATGTTGTGAGGCAAAAAAAACTTATATAAGGCATATGCTTTTTACCAGAAAACTTAAGGAACTATGGATGCTTATGTAACTGAACTTCAAAACAACAAATGAGACTGTGAGTTTGATGGCTTACATGGCTCAATAATAAGCAAGGGTGCCCGCAGGCAGGTGCAAGGGGGTGCACTTGCACCCCCCTGGAATCGGCTAGTTGGGATTAGTTTTATTTTCATAAAAAAATATATTTTTTTTAAAGGGCAGGCATTCCTCTTTAAGAGCGCCCTTTGCATCCTGTCCCATCGCACAGACACAACAGGTGTTTACAACCTGTTTCTGCATCAGGAATTTGAATTCCAGAGTGGACTATGGGCGAAAAGTATGCTGACATCATCGCATGGCGCGAGCGGGAACTGAAACGGATAGTTTGAGAAACAATTTCTGCTAATGGTCTGATGGGTTTTGTTTTGCAAGGACTGACTGAAGATGGAGTGGAGTGGAAACAGTTGCGCTGCGGAATCTGGACGCTTTTCAGAGTGCGTAAGCTGGGCTGGCGTCAAGTTGTTTTAATATTAGCAGCAAACAAATCGTGCTTAATTAGAAATATGTGACTATGAAAAATGAATGCCTGTGATGCAGAAATGTTAGAAGATATTTCATAGAGTACTAAAAGTTTTTGTATATGCATGCAATCAGATAAATTTCAATTTGTATTTGTTTTACCTTTCATTTCATTGCATAAGAGAAATGCAAAATGAAGATATTCAGCACAGCTAAGCAGTACCCTCCTGGAGTTTCTGTTTTAAAATTACAGTAGTACGTAAACTGGTTCTACCTTATCAATTGAAGCAAAAATGATTTTAAGTAAAATGGCAGGAGGTGTGCTCTTCTTCTCTAATGTATATTTGTGCTTTACATATTCTCTTTATTTTTGCTTAAGAAAGTACATATTTATATTATTGCCACAATTTTACTATACATTCCCCCTGAACAGTTACAAGTAATGTAAGTTCATAATTTAACTCACTGCAGTGACATGTGTGAAATGCATTGTCCATTAATATGATCTGTCTCCCTTAAGACTGAATAGGTGAAGGTTAAATAAGGGGAGTGCCCACCCCACTTGCAAATGGTAGCAAAATAAACTACATTCTGCAAATATGGCTGAGGGGGTGTGCATCCAAAGGCGTGAACACAATATATTCACAGTCATGCAACTGGCATGAGGAGTCTGTTCTCAAAATAATTTATGCAGATAGCATTTAACCAAAATTATTTAATGGGTGACATTTGTCTATACTTTATTTTTTGTAGAGTATTATCAGTTAATTAATACTTACAGTCTCCTGTAGAAATCCAGAAATCCAGAATATGCTTTGCCTAATTATTAAATAAATCAGTGTGTGATCAAAAAATATGAAACCTGGGTTGGACGCATAGTAAATCTACAGATTATACAAGTAAATGCAACATTTTTATAATAATAATCCCCATTTGTTAACCAGGAGGGTCCACTGGGCACTCAGACCCTTTTCATGGATGACCCAGGAGCAATATTTGCTTAAGTGAATTGCTCAAGGACAAAAACAAGGGCTGAGGGAATCAAACCCTGTACCACAGGAACTGTAGTTCATTTATGAATGTGGTTGTTTTGTTATTTTCATTATAGCAGCTCAGTGTTATGACTTTATAGAGAATCAGATCCTGACTTTCTGATACTCTCTTAATGAAAGCAAAGAAAAAAATCAATAAATAAAATGCATGAGACGTCTGCAGATGATCAAGGATTCTTTAGGATGAGTGTAAGTTATGCATATTGACATCACATGAGACTCATGTTAGTGGACAAGAATAGGTAAGAAGAGCTGCCTTGGTCAGATCACATCCAAAGCACAGATATTGCATGATAATAAGCTATGATTACGCAAAGAAGCTAGATACATATAGCAGCTATGTGATACTGATCACGTAGAGCACTTCTTTGGCATTGACTACCTGTGGAAGTAGATGATAGTATTTACCTGTAGGAGTGCAGTACACCTAATCACCTATGCACCTACACCAGCACAGTGATAAGAACCTATAGTAGCTCATTGATACTGATAGTTTGTGGAAATAGGTGATAGTGATCATCTATGGTATTACGTGATACTCATCACCTGTAGTACTATGCTGATGCCATTCACCTATAGCAGTTGTGTGATACTGATTACCCATGGAAGTAGATGAGAAAGATCACCTATAGCTGTACAATGATACTGAGCACATCTAGGTATTTTGAGATATTGACTACCTGTGGAAGTAGGTACTTATCACCTATGTGAGTATGTGGAAGGGATATCTCAATAAACACACAATTCTACTGATTACCTATAGAAGTGTATTATAGTTATAACGTATAACAGCAGAAGGCTACTAATTACCTTTGAAAATATGTGACAAAGATTACCTATAGCAATAAGGTGATACTGAACACCTACAGTAGTATACAGATGATGGGCACATATACTCTAGAAGTACATGAAACCTGACCAGCTATAGCACTGCACCTATAGAATTCAACCTACAGCAGCATGCTCAGACCCTGGAACACAGACATAATGAAATAACTTTTATTGGAATGACATAGTTTTGCAATTCCTTGAGCTTTTGGGCTAGCAGGAGCCCTTCTTTGGAGTTATTAAGTAAACAATGTTTGTTACAGAGCTTAAATATCTCTTGGAAGTGCATCATTTATTTCCTGCTGGCTAAAAAAGGAAATCTTGAAACATGCAGCTCATACTACCCCTGAGAGACAGACAGTATGTGTGTGTGTGTGTGTGTGTGTGTGTGTGTGTGTGTGTGTGTGTGTGTGTGTGTGTGTGTGTGTGTGTGTGTGTGTGTGTGTGTGTGTGATAGACAGAGAGATAGAGAGACAGCCTGAGACATTAGAAGTCGAGGTGATGGTCTGCTACAATACTAAAGGTTCTCCCTACATGTTAACTTACAGTCAGTGTTCATTTAGTAGAAAAGATAACGGCTCCACAAACTTTTCTGGCATTTAATGAGAAAATAAGTCACAATAAAAAACATGACTACCTAGTTAAATCCACAGAAATGATACAAGAAGTTATAATGTATAATGTTTAATCTGTCTAAACAAGCAATCTCTGTGAGATCTATGTTTTGCCTTATAGAAAATGTGAAATTGCAGTAATATCCATTTCACGGTTAAGTGATTTGCTATGAAAAGAGCATGGACTGCCAAGGGAATAAGACATTAGGTTAGGATGTATGGATGCTGTGCACAGTTAGTATACTATACAGACTTTGGTGTAGTTAAATGAATGAAAGATAGAGAAAGCATAATGTGTTGACATCATACCTCTTAACTGTCAAGATTTTACAGAATGACCAGACTTTTGCTTCAAAATTTCAGTCTGTTCATCATAAAATGTGTTGTTTTCTGACAAACCACTGGGATGATATAAGGAAAAAAATCACTAAATTATGACATATATTTGAGTTTCAGACTTCATATCCTGTAGAAAATGCATTTTAATGCAAACCCTGTTATTCTGGCTACTTTTTAAGTTTATAAGAGCGATATTTAAAAAGTCTCTCTATTTTTGGGCCTTTGTCCACCATTAGGTCAGGATTTGTCCAGATTTCTTGTGATAAGAGATTGAGACCTATGGTTGATATCAGTGGCGTGTGTGTGTGTGTGTGTGTGTGTGTGTGTGTGTGTGTGTGTGTGTGTGTGTGTGTGTGTACATACATACTAGAAAGAGATTTATATTTGTATTTGTTTACTACCTTAGTGTTCTATAGTGGAATGAGTAACAAATACACAAGTCATTCTTTTCTGTGATGCTCTTTTTTGAGGCTTACTGAGATGTTGAAAGAATGTGAGGTTGTGTAAAAATACAATAACTTAAATGCAGTCTCATGAAAAGACTTTAGGTTAATCATGTCTTTTCAACCTCCTACAAAACTCACACTATTCATTCTGTGTTTGGTACATGAAAGAAAAATGCTGCCAAGTGGAATGAATGGTATAATGTCTACTATTATTCTGCATAGAAATGTGTTTGTTGATTTTGACCACCTTTTTCTGATTCATTCCAGTTATTAGTCTGACATGTAGGAACAAAACAACAGTACAGGATGATGTGCAGTAAATAATGTGAAGGATGTAACAGAAAAAAAGTGTAATGAATATTAAATGTTGATTTATGCTGGTGAAGTTCCTACTCTCCCTCGTATCACATTTTCCCAGAGAAAGATTCCTGTATAAAGAACTTTTGTTCACTTGCATTACAGACATAGTTACTACATTATGTCTGTGAAAGTTGAAAAAATGATGCACTCAAATCGTGCAATGTTTGGTGTTCTCCTACTGGTTTCAATTCTATCTGCATACATGGCAAGCAGAATGTTTGTACTTAGGTTTCCAAGTGTTTTAGCTTTGTATTTTAAATCTGTTTGCATGTCTGTTTTGTGCTGTTGGGATACATAGGCTGCCCAGGTTAAGGCAATGTATGCTGTGCATTTTGCTTATTTGTACTTTTGAAAGAGTAGCTATTGTACCTGGGAAAGTATACATCTACTTACGAAAAGTCAAATTTAGAGTACAAGGAAAGATACTGGATAGAGCAATCATGCTGAAAGATGCACCTGCTTAGAATGCAGGAGAATTCATTATAAGCATTTTTTTTTTGTGAATGTAGCGAGTCCCCATACTTCATCCATGTGACTGACTTTACCCCAGTGCATTCTTACTTATATACTTTTATGGTTGCACAGCACTTAGTAAAAGAGAGAAACCTGGGACACATAGCTGCCGTCTCACAGTAGAAACAATTTATATGTAAAAAAACATTCCGAGAAGTAAATATCTGATGTGTTTGGCTGATCCAGCATACTTGTTGGTTGTGTACATCACTTCAGCTACTGGCTGCTGGCAGTGTTGATGGGTGTTTGTAGTATGCAAACTTTACTCCTGTTGTAAAGCTCATAGTCGCAGCTGACATCTGATTTTCTGTCTTTATGGATTTGATAGATGTTAAGAGTAGCTGTACATTTATAATGAAATGCTGCCTTCATTCAAGCTTTTATATACTTAGGGCATGTACTATCTAGAGCAGTGTTTTTTCACCTGTGCTTCTGACTTAATGAGCAACTGTTGTGAAGCAAAGAGCAGAAACTATTACCCTCCCCACACCAAAAAAAAAGATGCATTACCCAGATGTAAAAGGAAGTGTAGCAAGCAGCAATTATTTCCAAAAATATATATTTTTTAACAATTTAAATTAATTATAGAAAAAAATGGTAGTGCTTCAACATACAGTGATCAGGTTCATGCACTACAGCACTTCAAATGCATTTATATAAAATAATTATGTCAGTCATTTTGTATGATGCCCACTTTGGCATGTATCTGTCCGGCCCCATGCAACAATTGGAATATCTTCAGAGATACCTTACTAAAATGATACAAGTCCTAAACAATAGGTCTTGCATGGACCACCTCATGGATTTATTATTATACTCAGTATCCTACAGAATGCTTAGAGGTGACATGTCTGGCATACAAAGCATCCTCCGACATAATACAGATGGACCTACTGAACATCAGCAAGTCAAATGGCATCAGAAATACTCAGTCCAGGTATCTAAACTGAATGTTGTGGAGAGATGGATATATATCACAGAGGCTACCACTGTTCCGGAACAGACTATCCATAAAAATAAAGCAAAGCTCATCCATCCATATTCAAATGCAACTTGGATCTAAGGATGGGTAATAGAAAATTTACTCCAGGATTTCCCCTCATGCCACTAATGGATAGAGGCAGTTCCTAAATGCTGCATCCCTTACATGGCCCCCTCAAATTATCTATGGTATGATCACAGTTGTTCTCACTAGGGCTAATATACAATTATCAGCCATGGGGATAGCTAAGACCAATCAAAAAATGTTAATTAAAGCACCAAAAGGGAATTGGCTAAGCTTAAAATGTCCTCCAAGTGAGCCTATGTTGTGGTAGCAAATAGTTATAAAAAATGACCCTTTTTAGTTCACTAAGTGCCCCTGTCTCCCTTCGCCCCCAGCCATTAACAGCTTCTGGTGCCTATGGTGTGTGTGTGTGTGTGTGTGTGTGTGTGTGTGTGTGTGTGTGTGTGTGTGTGTGTGTGTGTGTGTGTTTGTGTTTAAAAGGTGTGTGTGTGTGTGTGTGTGTGTGTGTGTGTGTGTGTGTGTGTACATGTGTGCAAGAGAGCAAGAGAGAGAGAGAGTGAAATGCTCAGAGTTAGCAGATGGAATTTATGTTTAAGTGCATTTTCAAGGAATTGTGAGCATCAAGGGAAGAGAAATTTACTGCTGCTCTTGCTAAGTATGCTTAAAATGTGCAACTGTTTTGTTTAGCAAATGGTATCACTATTGTGATATAAAATTTTAAAGCAGTATTAGTAGCAGGTAGAAAACTTGCATCTTGATGCAGAGAGCTGTAAGTTCTACTCCTGCAGCATGTAGATTTGTATTTTAAGGGGATTAGGTGCTGTAGTCCTGAGTATGTCCTCCTTTGGATGAGATGCCTAGTAACTAAGTACCTGTTTTTCAGCTTGCCACCCATTCCCTACTGCAACATATCAGCTTACCATTTTGTTTTTTAATTTAACATAGGCAATTTATTCTTCAAGGGTAGCAGACACTGAATTTGTAGATGAAACACTGAAATATAAAGTTGTTTTCTAGCAACAACCTTATCATTAGTTTCAGATCTCTTTAATATGGAATTATTCAGATGAATTTTACTTCTGCAGAGATTGTGCATATTGACTGATATTGGTAGATTGTAATGACAGAATTTTGACTAGCCTTTTATAGTTGAAAAGTTCTGAAGTGGGCAGTTTGTCATTTTTTGGTTCATGTGTTTTGTTTCATTACTTATTGGAAAAATGTTCAAAACTATAAATTTAAAACAAAGTGATGCGACATTATACAACGGATATAATTTGATTATTGTATATTATAATTAATACAATCAAGAAGGTGAATCAAAGAACTTTTGCATGGTCCTAAAAAATGTGTGCAAGGGGCCTATGATTTGAAAACAGCCCAACAGTAAACTTAACCTGCCACTGGTCAGATGCATTTTCTTTGAATGTTTCAAGGTAGAGACGTTTTAATGCCCAAGTCTGTTTTCATTGTAAGACTATCACTTTGTTTACCAAATGTCTATCAGTGTTTGTGCTATAAAATTTGTAAATTAAATCAAAATATCTGTAATAATTTTAGAAGTAAAGCATACAACGATAAGCACACTGAGTTTTGAACAGTGTTTATGGCAACTGGGGAGAAATGGCCAAGAAATGGGAGACTGGAATGGCTGTGTGGGTGGGGCATGGGTGGGGCTGTGGGCGGGGTCAGGGTTTGCACACACACACACACACCCTGCAAAAAAATCCTGCAGACTCCCTTGTAAGATATAACATTATTTATAATATTATAAATGATCACATCAGAGGCAAACGTCTGACGAAGTCAGATGAAACATTAAACAAATCATTTGCTGTGTACAGAGCAAGTTGTCAAGACCAGGAAATTGATCATGAATAAAAACAATGCCAAAAGCTTACACATAATGCTCAGAATGTAGAGTTAGAAATAAGACTGATTGTACAAGGTGTGGTTAAGACATGAGAAAAGACAAACCAAAGTCTGAAGGCCCTGTGTAGCTGTATCATTTTACAAATGTGTGTAAATGAAAATATAAAGCTGATTCACAAAATTTACATTCTACCAAAGCAAAGGAAAGCTGAAATGTTTGGGGTGCAGCAGAAATAAATACACAATCATTTTGAACAGAAAATGTTATTATTCAATAGAGAAGTATTGCTTTTAATCATTATCCTGGTCTATAATGTAACTTTCACTCTGTCTGGTACTGTGTATAAATAAATCTACTTATACTCTGCTAACCTATTCAGGTCATAAACTAAAGCCACTGAGTCAGAGAGTACTTACTTGTGAATACAAGCACAGAAAGTATATGTTTTTTTTCTAAAACATTGAAAATGCAGCAAATAAGCCAGATATATTGGGTTTTATATGCCTTGTGGCTTGTGGGAAGATTGGCGTGATTAATAAAGTTCAAATCAAATAAGCAGAGGGTAGCTCACATGGTCATGAAGAAGGCAGTGTATGCAAATAGTTCTTTCTACAGCAGGCAGCATGGATGTTTGTAATGTTAGCATAAATATTTGCAAAGATGATTGCAAAAATGCAGTAAAAGAGGTATCATAAATTACTTTAGAGCAAATACTATGATTACGTTTTATATTTAGTACTATGAAAAATAATTCAACTGGAAGTGCTATGAAGAAACCACACTATTAAAATTTTCAGCAGGTGTTGGTAGAAAGAATGCAGTTGTAGCTTGTTTTTTCCTGAGAGTTAAAAAGGCACAACCCAAACGACAACTGCATCATCGTAGGTGATTATAGAGTCTGGTGGTATTTAACAAAAGCATGCTTAGTATTTGTAGGTTTTTGGATGTTTACTGGAAGAATTTCGTCTTGTAGGCTCAGTGGTTTAAATGTCAAGCTTATTATCTTCTGGCTTTAAATAGATTATTTTTGGAAGAAACTAATGAATAACTTCCTCTGCCTGTGAGGGCAAGCACATTCTGTAATTCTGAAATGCCTTTTATAATGTAGCTGCCATGCATTTTTATCATTGCTATTTAGTATTACATTCTCCAGTCTGGTGTTAGCTCTCTAGGCAGTACATTCTAGACAAGATTTTCCAATTGGACTGGATCAGACATTGCTTTACATACCACTAAGAGGTCACTTCTTGATAACTTATAAGAAACAGAATATGACATTCCAGGAATCTTTCTATATCATTTCTTTTTTTGCAAGGACATTACAAAGTTGTTACAGAGGCTCAATGGAAGGCTAAAAATAGCACTATATCCAAGGCAGTAGTTTGTTTTTATTTTTCCTTGAATAATACATTTTGTTTTTATTTCTTATATAGGTTTTTGACTGTAATAATAATAATAATAATAGAAATTATATACCATAGTCCCTAGATCTTTAATAATGGTAGTTTTACGTTATGAATATTTGTTGAACATAATTTTTGCCAAGTCATATCCTACATGCTACATTCACTAACATTAAGTATGTATTTGCTGAAGACAATCTTAATTATGCAACACAGTTTGCAAGCATCAACATATCTGGTTATCCGCAGCCCATTTCCCAATTTAATATCTGAGAATAGTCCAAAAAGAATCGAACACGGTAGACACTCCAGTGGGATACAACTGGCAATCCCTGATGGCATATACAGATTTCTCGAGGCAATTCCTGTGAAATATGCACCTAGACAAGTACCCACAGCACTTAGGGAAAATGCTGAACAGAATTTTAAATGTATGGTGTCACCTGGTGTAACTTTTAAGCAAGATGTAGCAACTGGATAGTTGAGTAGCATGTTGCCAGACATGAGGTCAGTGGAGGACACATGCAGACTCTCATAATCTGAACAAATTGATTAAAATGGAGCAATACCCACTGCAAATTAGTAAGGGAGTAGTACCCAATGCAATCTACTAAAGTACTTTCTGGTATTATTAATATTACACATTTGTGGTACAATTTACATATCAAGGCTTCTGATGAATAAATTATGCTAACACTAGGCTATGAACTTATAACACTGCGTTGGGCAGATACAGATTTCTGGAGTTGTATTCTAGTTTATCTTCAGCATTAGCGGTATTCCAGAGAGTTGTAGCTGAAAACAATTATTCAAAACCAACAGAGTGTCTATTCATTGATATAAAAAGATTATTTCAAACTGTAGGTCATAACCTGCTCCTCTAGAAACTTGAACATTTGGGCCCAAACAGAATAACATAGTTTCAAAGTTACCTCCAAAACAGAACATTGCAAGTACATCTATGAACCTGCCTTTTGACTGAAGACACTTTTAGCATTGGAATCCCACAATAATCTATCCTTGGGCCACTGTTATTTTCCCTAGTCATCAATGAGATACTCACTAACCTGCCTCACCTCAACTTCGTCCTTTATGGAGATGATATCTTATCTGAATCATGTAAGAACACATTTGCCCTTCAACAAAGTCTACAACTTAGCTTTGCTGATTTCATTATTATTGATGCAGATATCAATCCACTACCACTAATTACAAGGATAAGTACCTATGGATCACCACAATCCTAATTTTTCACTGGCCAAGCATAGCAAACATTATTAGCAAAACACTCCAAATAAAACAATGCAACAGAATCTGACACTTACTCACCCCTACAGCTCATAATACCTTTCCTAAAAATGTTCTTACACCTAAAATCAAATATGAGCTCCCTGATGTAAACTTACATTCCAGTTCAAACATGTAAAATGCAAAGTACTATAAATACAATCTTCTGATTTGCTCTCCTGACAGAACCTTAAATAAATCACTGCTAACTTCTACAGCAGTGTAACTGGCTACCTGTAGATGACAGAAACACATTTCTATTTTCAAAATATACAAGTTGTTAAAAATGGGACATTGACCTCTCCCAAAAAAAGAAAAAGAAAAAAAAAACAATATCCCAAATCAAGACGCCTAACTACATACAGAGAAACAGCCAAGAATATGGCATTACCCTCACTGGACCTTGTTTTAGAACCTCCACAGGAGAAAGAGCTAGGCCCATCTATTTAGCATCGGCTACCTGCATAAGGAAAGCAGCAAGCGACACTTCATTTACTTAGAAACACATTATTTAAGGACAACATATGCTCCTCCTTCCAAGAGAATGGCTTGCCCTTGCAGTTCATGCTATAGTCACATCACATCTTTCTTCTGCTGACATGTTTTTAACTAATGACCACTGCTTGAATGCCTGCCTTAATTGTATGAACTGAAAAATATTATTATATCACTCATATTTATAATTGCAAATAGTACAAAAATGCTTTGCCTCTATCATATTACTGTACTACGTGCAGCTTAGTAATTCCTTAGTCTGTGTATAATTTTCTGTTTAAATAAATAGGTCCATTGGTATATAGTAGGCTAACAACTACTGGTGCCTTTATAAACTGGTGCCCAAACCATAAAAAATAAATATTTTAATAAGTAGATGATGCTACAAACACTGGAGATGATTTGCTCCAGTGGGATCCTACAAAAACAAAAAAAAAGCACAAGACAGAGTAAGTTGCTAGATAGGGTGAGACAAAAAGGTCTGCAACTCAGTAAGGTTAAACATCAAATCTGTGCATCTTATCTTAAATACATGGGTCATACTCTTATGTTGAAAAGTGCTAAATTAGATGCTGAGAATGTCACTGCTGTAGCCTTATACAGTTCCTAGGACTGGTTCAATATTTTTTTAGTGTTCATATCCAACTTTTTTTTTTGCTCGAGTCCTACTCTGACCCCCCAAGCTTTCTCCTGGATGCTGCACCAATCCATTTTGTTCCATCTGTGTGAGAGCCCTATAGCCCATTCTCTCCTGGGGTGGGGTGAGAATCCAGCATACAGCGTGCATATTTTTTCTTTGTAGTCCTAACTCCCTGAATGCTCATTAGTGTTCAAGGGACAGGCATGCAAATGGCTTTTGCAATACATGCCATACCTCTCTGTGACATAATCAAATGTCCCTTTTCC